>NW_007732519.1:18320-25471 GCF_000696425.1 Galeopterus variegatus | reverse complement strand
GTGTTTTTTTTTTTTTGTCTTTTGTCTTTTTTCCGTGTCCGGCAACGGATCGCAACCCTCAGTGTTGCCCCCGTACCGGACCGGGGACCGGCAACGGGATCGCAACCCTCGGTGTTGCTCCCACGCCTCGCTCAGCCAGTGAGGGGGAACCGGTCCGTATGTGGGATCCGAACCCTCGGGCGGGAGCGCTGCCGCGCTTCCCAAGCGGCGCACCATCCAGTGCGCCACCGGGCTGGCCCTGGGATCTAGTGTTTTAATGTGTGTGGTGTTTCTGTATGGGATGATGAAAATGTTCTGGAAGTGGATAGTTGTGATGGTTGCACAACATTATGAATGTGCTTAATGTCACTCAACTGTACACATAAAATGTTTAAAATAGTAAATTTTATGTTATGTATATTTTACCACAATAAAAAAAAGTATATATATATTAGTTCTAATCCACATTGTTCCTTTAATTTCCATATTATTCAAGCCATGGTATTTATTTACTTCCAATGAAGAATTCCACTCTGTTATTAGTCTTCTAAGTCTCTCTCTCTCTCTCTCTCTCTCTCTCTCTCTCAAAATACTCCCAAGGCAAATTAAAAAATTAAATCTGTATTCAGTCTGCAAGGATAAATTAGAGATATAATGCAGCTGAAGGTAGCAAGGGGATTTATAGGATTTGAAGTAAGCAAGAATATGGTCTGATGTATAGAAGTTCTTTTCATAAAAGCAAAAGGAAAAGAAATAATTCATGAGACCAATTGAATATGGAATATTGAATTAGAAAACTTTCAGGAAATGTGTTCCAGCTAATTTAGAAACACAATGGATCACTACATGCTTAGGCACCTGAAGTCACGTATTCCTGTTGCCCCACGTCTGTCCCAGTGCCATACACACAGTAGTATTGAATACACTATCCATAAGTCCACTGTACATTAGCTCACTGCTGTGTTACCAGTACCCAGAAAGCTGTTTGGCACAGAGTGGACACTCAGTACATGACTGATGAATGAATGAATGAATGCATGCATGAATGAATGAATACAAACATTCATTGTGAAATACTGTGGACGATTGTATCTTAGAGCATTTTATGAACAGAATCTCACGGGTAATGTTCATTGTCATATTATCAACATATTTTAATTATTATTATATTATCCTAAAATTGTATCCAGAAATAAATCTTCAGTTTTTCTAGGTGTAACCAAGCACCAGTCAAAATTAAACCCAGAGAGACATTTAACAAAAGCAACCAAAAGTCCTTCAAAGAAAATAAAAACGTTTTTAGCACTTTCATTTCTCTAACTTTCTCACCAACTTCACCTGACCATATACCATTTAGAGACAGCCAAGATCAGGCACAAAAGCTAGTTCCCTTTGCCCAATACTTTCCATTGCTTCCAGCAAATATAGCATTCAGCCTCAATTGGTTTAGCTCACATTTAGAATATATATGCCTAATATATGTTTATATACAAACATAAAAATCACACACAGATCCAAATCTAATATCTTATTTACTCTTCTACTTATACAAGTTAACATCTCTTGTTTCACTTTCTTATTCACAACCAGGTCGTACTTCTAAGCCCCTTTCTCTATGTACAACACATTCAAAGAGTGACCCCAAATATACACAGTTCAATAATCCTATGGATATTTTCCTAATTCAGACACTGACCTCTCCCCATGTGACTTTCTTATTCACAACCAGGTCGTACTTCTAAGCCCCTTTCTCTATGTACAACACATTCAAACAGTGACCCCAAATATACACAGTTCAATAATCCTATGGATATTTTCCTAATTCAGACACTGACCTCTCCCCATGTGACAAAGCAAATAAAGACATTGGCATCTTCAAGAAAATCCAAATTTGCCAGAAACAAATTATTCTAATTCAACATATTTCTTTATTGGGTAACATAATCAAAGGGTGTTTTAAATGACTGTTTATAGACAGATGAGTACTGGACGGACTTCTGACTGATTGCACAGGCCTGCTCTAATCAGGTCTTTGGCCTGCCGATGACACAAGGTCATATTTTATGGGAATGAGTTTTCTAGACCCCACTTAGCATTATGGGGCTAGGCTTTTACCATATTTGTGGTAAGGTGAAACATAGTCAAACCTCATTATTCCTGGATTGCATATTTGTGCATTCACCTACACCCTAAAAGGTATTTGCAACACCAAAATCAATTCTTGAGGCACTTTCTACTTCAGGCACTTTTTCAGTCATTTGTGAAAATGTACAGATCAACTAAGAATTTGAGTCACCCACACGTCCCCAGCTGAGGTCGAACAAGTCAACTCTCTGCCTTCTTGTTTCAGGAAATACAGTAAACAAGTATCCTTTTCGTGGTCTACTTAGTGCCACATTTTCCACATTTTTATGCTTTCTGTTGGTGATTGTGTTGTTTAGAATGGCCCCCAGTATAGTGCCGAAGTGCTGTCTAGTGTTCGTGAACACAAGAAAGCTGTGATGTGCCTTGCAGAGAAAATGCATGTGTTAATAAGCTTTGTTCAGGCATGCATTGTAGTGCTGTTGACCATAAGCCCAATGTTAATGAATCAACATTACATATTAATTAAGCTATCTTTAAAGAAAAACACATAAAACAAGGTTATGTATTGATCGGCTGACTAAATGTGGCCAGAAGCTCACAGCTACCTAATCCTATATCTCCTCCAGATACAGTGGTTCAGTACTTGCAAATGTGGTGTTCGTGGTGACTTTATAGAACACAACTACTGAAAATGATGAGACTCAACCTACAGGGTGCTCTACAAGCACAAAACAGGGATCTGCCCTGCTTCAGTGAGTCTGTCTATCCTCAGCCACATCCCCAGACCCCCATCCCTATGTGTGGATGGCTGCTGAGGACAAATGCCAGTGACTCTGAGGTCTTTATAAGCCTGTAGGACATGCAGACAACCAGGAAATACAACAGCGTTCAACCCCCTGGAATTGCCCCAGCCAGTGCAGTCTAGGGACATATGACAGATGACTCCTGGCTTCCTGGAGCCTTAGAGGGGATGACTCTGAGGCATGTTCTACACTGCCTCCCAGAGTTCTCCCATAGGACGGGGCCTCCAGCTGCCTCCCATGGTAACTGGCTTGATAACTTACCCCTTAGTGGCCTCGTTCCCTTCCTGTCTCACTTCCTCACTCTCTTACCTGGGACCATCTCCCAGATAAACTACTTACATTCAAATTCTTGTTTCAAGATCTGCTATGTGGGAACCCAAACCTAGACACATGCTAATTCCAAAGCTGTCACAAGCATCTCACTTGAGGTGGTGCAGCAGCAGAGTCACAACCTGTACCAACTATCATCATACATGACTTAGAGACACCCTTGCTGCCCAGGACACAAGGCAGACCCAATCACAGGGCCCCAGAACCCCCACCCCAGGGACCCATCTGTGGGCCAATCCCTTCATGCTTCCCCGGAGCTGCTAGACAATCTATGACAAGAGAGATCCCCACAGTGCCTGGCATGTGATATATGCTCCAAAAGTAGTTCATCAGTGAATAAACATACAGTCGATGTTTAACCTCATTTTGTAAGTAACGCAAAACCATTGCGGGTTTTGAGCAATGCAATAGCAATACAAACCACGTTTCAAAGAGATCAACCTGACATCAGCATAGAGGACGGGTAGAAAGGAGACAAACTCCTGTTCTCTGGTTAAATGAGAGGATGAAGCATTCATTTAGATATTTTAATCTAAATATATTCAAACACACACAGACAAAAAACAAATTGAGAGAGAGAGAAGAATACATCCTATAATGCACAGAGCAAAGACATTCACCCCCACCAAGAATTTGTCACGCTTGGACCGGAGCCCTGTAAATAAACCTATGGAACAAAGGTCCAGTCAGAGCAGGGTGAGTGGGAACAGTGGCCTGTTGGCTGTCAGTGGGCTGCTGAGAGCACGCCGAGAAGCAGATGACATCCTGTGCAGGGGAAACCGCGGCAGGAAGCAGCCTCTGTCTTTATGCCCTTCTAAGATATTTATACGCTCCCCTGTGGCCAGCAGCCCTAACTAGTGTAACTTGGATAAAACTTTAATTACACAGGATTTTAATGATTTCAGCTGCTGTGGGTGGAGGAGAGAAGATAATAAGGAGGGAGCAAAGGTTCACCCAAGTACAGCCGTCTGTCTCCCCCTCAGCCCTGTAGGAAAGCCAGCATTCCAGTGCAAGGTCTCCAGGTTCACTAGGGAAGGTAGAAGACAGCCACATAATTCCAGCTACTGGCTACAGGCATTGGCTTCGCCAGTAATATTCAGTCTCACCACAGCATGTCAACAAGTTTACAGATCTGGAGTTGATCATCTCGCTATAAAAAGGATTATGGGCAACATTGTCATCTCCATATGCCCCATTTTTCTCCTGCCATTTTTTCCTGCTCTTCCTTCTTTCCATTTCTGCTTGATTCTTCTAGACGAGCCTTTCCTCACTCCTCTCCATTGTCAAGAGCTGCATCAGTGTGAGGTCATGTCGTTCTGTCCAGTCTACACTCCCATTATCTTGCAAACAAACGGTAAGCAGAAGGTTTCCCGGACCAGCTTCATGGTGGAGCTACAGAAGGGACCCTGAAGAGACTCTTCCCCAACACTGACACGTGGCCCAGGCAGAAATGAGATCAGCACTTGCTTCAGTGACACCATGAAGCTCAAAAGGCCCCTCTTTATTATTATTATCACATAACCCTACTCCATAGACCTACAACATTCACCTGCTCTGTCAGGCTTGGCAAGATGAGTGAGTCGGCCACACAGTAGTAAAGGATGTGTTTTTGTTCATTCAGCCATTTACTGAGAACCAGCTACTGTGCTAAATGCCTTGAGGCTGCAACCATGGTTTGATCCTCAAGTCGTTGACAATCTGGCAGGAGGCAACATGGGGTAAGGTGACTGTTACCCGGGTGGTTCAGGAAAGCTTCTTGTCCCCAAATGCCCTGCACCTTGTATGTTACTACTTCAGTTTATTTTACCTGAAATGACATTTGAACTTGACCTTGGAGGATGGATAAGATTTCCATAAGGAAAGACAAGGGATTCCAGGTAAAATGAACAGAAGTAGGAATGTACAAGGTCAGGGGGCATTCAGGGACAAGAAATATTTCATTTTGGCCAGGTTATGCATATGTTTAAAAAGGTAGGGCTAAGAGTTAAGTTAGAGAGGGCTGGGATTTTATTCTATAGGCAGTGGGGAGACAATGACTGTCAGAGCACCTGGCTTACCTCCACACTTCAAAGACTAGAGCTCCACAGTAGAGAGGTTAAGAATCTTTTCCAAGATCCCATTGCAAGTTGGAGCTGGCTCCAGATTTTCAGTCCAGGGCCCCCTCACAGTGTGTGGCTTTTTCACTATCAGAACTGGGCCCTAGGACAAATAATCTGGCAGCAGAATAAAGAATGGATGACAGAGGTAAAGGATTACCGAGCTGCAAGGAAGCCTTTACAGGTTCCAGGAAAGGAATACTGGGCACCTGGACCAAACTCTTGGCAGTGGAAATGCAAAGGAAGGTAGGAGTCCAAGAGTAATTGCAGAGGATGAATTTACAGGACAAGATGACTGTTTTGGATGTGTGGGCTGTGGCAGGGAGAGGCGGAAGAGTGGATTCCAAGGTTTCAAGCCCAAGCGATGAGGAGTCCCTTTTATGGACAAAGGAAACTGCCCACTCTTTCCTTAGCTCCTGGCAGTGCACCTTCCTCTCCGTGCCTTGGCTGCCAAGAGCTCTCCTGTGGAGGTTGTCCTGGCCCCCAAGTCAATGATCATCCAGGGTCCTTGCTCCCCAACATGTGACAACATTAACACTGTTATTTGCCTCTGCTCTCCTGTTAGTTAGTCTCCTCCTCCTTGGATTTCTCGTCTCTGGAAGCTTTTATTACTCACTCTTTAATTTTTCTTCAGCCCCCTAAAATGTAATTGTTTTCTAAGTTTATCTTCTTTTCTCTAATCATATTGGTAATATATGACAGAAACCCAATTCAAACTAATTTAAATTTTAAAAGGGAATTTATTGGCTCCTGAAATTGAAAAAGTTTGGAGGAAAGGTATAAATGGCTTTACATACAGCTGGATTCAGGTGTCTAAACTGCCTCTCTCTCTCTCCTCTCTCTCTCTCTCTCTTTCTCTCTCTCTCTCGGTTCTACTTCTGTTTCTATTGGCTTCCATCCTAGGCAGACTCTACTGGTAAAATGACCTCCAGCAGGTCTATGGCCTCCCAGCTCACTTGTTCCAGTAGAAGGAAAAGTTCCATTTGTTCCAACACAAGAGCTGGGGTTTAGTTTTATTAGACCCAATTTGGTCAGGTGCCATTCCTAAAGCAATCGCTGTGACCAGAGGGATGGAATGTGCTGATTGGCCAGGCCTGAGTGGCAAGTGGACAGGGTTGGGTTTGTCCAAATCCCATGAACTAACAGCTGGAAAGGGAGTGTTCACCAGAAGGAAACTCAAAAGTAAACCGCATAATCGTGACCACCAGGGAAGAGGAGTGGATGGTGGCTGGGGAAACGATGTGTTGTCCGTGTTTGTTGTTGACACATGTTTACATCTATCCACGTCCTAAGTATCTTATCTCTAGGCTTGGTTTTTCACTGGATTTCTGGACCACCTGCCGGATACTTTCTCCAAAAATCTCACTTCTATTTTAAACTCTATCCACTCAAAGGGAATGTTTGTCCTGCTATATCTCCAGTTTATCTACATAGTACCACGATGTTCTAAATCACTTGCAACCATGACTAAGGAATCACTTTTGTTCTCCCCTCTGTCTTACACCTGACACTGGTTCCCCTCCCTAATATACATATATTTGTACATACAGGCAAACACACACACACACACACACAAGCACACACACGCACACACGCGTCAAGTTCCCTAATTCCTTCTTGGCTTCACCCTCAAGTCAGCCATCTCACTATCAATGGTATGGTGTAAAAATGACCAGATCTTTCACTCTTCTCTATCCACGCCTCTCCCACTGTGATTATACACATCCTCACATCAACAGGCAGAGTTTATTTCTCTACTCAGTGAGTCTTGGAGCTCTCTTTGGCCAATATGAGCTTGTCGTTGGGACTTTGCCTGTGACTTGCTCCTCTGTCTTCACCATGAGACCAGGCTCCAGCT
>NW_007732519.1:16286-17717 GCF_000696425.1 Galeopterus variegatus | reverse complement strand
ACACACACACACACACACAAGCACACACACGCACACACGCGTCAAGTTCCCTAATTCCTTCTCGGCTTCACCCTCAAGTCAGCCATCTCACTATCAATGGTATGGTGTAAAAATGACCAGATCTTTCACTCTTCTCTATCCACGCCTCTCCCACTGTGATTATACACATCCTCACATCAACAGGCAGAGTTTATTTCTCTACTCAGTGAGTCTTGGAGCTCTCTTTGGCCAATATGAGCTTGTCGTTGGGACTTTGCCTGTGACTTGCTCCTCTGTCTTCACCATGAGACCAGGCTCCAGCTAACATGTGGAGCAAAGACAATCCATCCCAGCTGAGCCCATCCCAGACTAGCTGGGCACCACATGCCAAAGAAGAAAATCTGCCAGGCTGAGTCCAGTCCAGCTTGACCCACAGAATCATGAACTAAATAAATGATGGTTATTTTTGAACCATCACATTTGATGTTTCTATATCATACAGCAAAAGCCAACTGTTACACCATCCTTCCTAATTCATGCTTTCCATTTCCAACTTACCTGGTTGATGAGTTGATGTTTATGCTGGTCTTGGAATAATTACTAATAATTATTTCAAACACTTACATAGTGCTTATTCTGTGCCAGACAGCATTCTATGCACCTACATATGATACCTCATTAAAAGCTTCACAGTGGTGAACTGTATCACTGTCCTTGATACAGGAACACTAGAGTGCATGCGATAGAGAATCAATAGGAAGCGTTATTCAGCCTGGAAACAGGAGCTAAGCATTCAGTGATATTTGGTCACCAGGAAATGTCAGGGACTTCCATGACCAATTTTATCCATTATATACCATCTCTCTCCAGCCTAAAATCTCCAGCCCAAAAATACAATTTTCTTTTTTAAACAACCACAATAACCCATCCATCACTCTAAAAAATACGTGAGAATTCCATACAAATCAATGGGAATTGCCCATCCATCTCTGAGGACTAAATTGCTCTTTATTGATTAAAAAACACACTCAAATAAAGTATTAAAGCACTAAAAGAAGATTGCATTACCGTAACCTCTTGCAATGTTTATCAAAGCTACTGTTTAACAGGCAAATTTAATCACTAAGACAATTGTCTACTAAGTATTTAAGCATAGCAGTACTAAATAATAAATATTGCTCCAGCCACTCATCAATTAATCTACCATTATCACAAAAATAACTCATGTCTAAAGTGAGTCCTATGACAATTCTACAAGGGAAAGTTCTTTATTGTAAAGAAGTCCCACGGTGATGGCAGAGGGGGTGGGGAAGAGAGAGAAAAAAGTGTTTTAGAAAAACACAGCATTTTTAATTAAATTAATTATGTTTGAGGACTACTTGAGAATCTTACACAATTTAAGACTAAACACAACATCTTTTTTTTTTCAGTTAGTTTAACATTTCCAGTAGC
>NW_007732519.1:13707-15609 GCF_000696425.1 Galeopterus variegatus | reverse complement strand
GTTCCCTCTGTTAGCAGATGAAGTTGAAAGGAAAAATTTTACAGTCAGTCATGAGAATGAGCCCAGTTAAGAATTTCATTTTTGTTGAATAAGCACCACAAGATAAGCAGAGGTCAACCTTACCAAGATCATAAAACAGGGAGGAGTAGCAGAAAAAGCCTGGCCCTGATTCCCAGAACAAAAGAGCTCATTGTGCTCAAGGTACTATTGTGACAGTAGGTTTTGTGACCTAGTTAAAGACAGCATCATTGAAATTCATATAAAAATTTACAGCTTATAAACATTTTAAGACATCTTCCTACAAAGGATATTTTGATAAGGATAATTAAGGGCTCCATAATATTTAGCCCCGTTGACAACAATGATCACATTTTAAAGCTGCTTTATAGAGTATCAGAAATGACTGGTGAATATTGCTTGGTGACTGCTGGAGATTCTTTCCTGTCTTTGTGTTGGCTTTCCCAGCTACTCCTGTTACAAACTCTGGAATGGCCATCACCATCCTGGAGCTTCATGCGACTTGCTTGTGCTCCAAATGCCACTTCACACCATAAGTTAATACAGAGTGGAAATTTCTATGTGTGACATAACAGCTCTGACAAAGAAAGGCAAAACAGTCTCCACTACCATTTATTCAACATTTGCCCTGTTCCTGCACTATACCAGGTACTGCATTAGATGCTACAAGTAACATAAAAAAAAGAACAAGTTTTGGTCCTTGCCCTCAAGGATTTCACAAACTTTAACAAACTGTTAGGTGCTAGTGAAATAAATGAAATGCTAAGGGAGCACAAACGAAAGCTATTAGCTCTGGAGAAGAGAGAAAACCAAGAGGTCATAAGGGTGGCTTCATAGAGGAGGTGTTCTGCTATTTATTGCTGTTTAACAGACTACCTCAAAACTTAGTTCCTTAAGACAATGGCAACATTTATTTTGCTCCTGAATCCGCAATTTGGTCAGGGCTCGGTGACGATGGCTTGTCTCTGCTCCACTCAGCATCAGCTGGGGTGCCTCACAGGCTTGGAACTGGAATCATCTGAAGGCTCATTCATTCATATTTCTGGAGATTGACATTGATTGCCTGGTTCCTTATTTGGGACTGTTAGCTAAAACATCTGTATATAGGTGTTATATACATCTTTCCAAGTTATCTGGGCTCCCTTATAAGATGGCTGGGTTTTAAGGGTAACTTTTCTGGAAGGGGAAAAGAGGGAATTAGTGGGACCCATTTTGCTTTGAAAGCCTCAGAAGCCACACAACATCAATTTTGCCACATTCTATTCACATGGTGATAAAGACTTTTCAACCACTTGATGGGAAAATGGTAAGGTTCTAGAAGAATTTGTGAGATTGGATATATGCTATGGCCATTTTTGGAAAATAAAATCTGCCACAGAGGGTAATTTTTTAGTTAGTCCTTGAAGGATGAAACTTCTTCCAGGTGAAGAAAGGAATGTTTAGACAGAAGAAGGGAAAATAGCCATGTAGATGGAAATGCACAGCGTGTTACCTGACCATAAGTAATATTGAAATCATAGGGGAATAGTTAAAACACACTAATTTAGAATCATTTTTCCATTAAGGAAAGAAGGATAAAAATAAAATACAATTTCCATCCTATAAATGACTATTTATTATGGGCCAGGCACTGTAATAAGTATTTTTCCCTTAACACTCAGGATAACCTTAAATAGTAGATATTATATTCCCATTTTATGGATAAAGGAACTGAAAAGTTCTGAAAAAAGTTTCTGAAAAGTTAGAATATTTACATAGCTAGAAAGAGCTAACTAACTCTATTTGATTCCAAAGTTCATGGTCTTAACAGCAGTGCTATTGCAGAAACTGAAAATAAGAATTAAATTTGAGCCAAAAACCTAGAGCTCTTCTGTTGGTTAAGGA
>NW_007732519.1:0-13017 GCF_000696425.1 Galeopterus variegatus | reverse complement strand
ATGGTCTTAACAGCAGTGCTATTGCAGAAACTGAAAATAAGAATTAAATTTGAGCCAAAAACCTAGAGCTCTTCTGTTGGTTAAGGAATTTCCAGCTGATGAGCAGATAAGCCCTGAAATCTTAGCAGATTTAACATAACTGAGTTGTATTTTTGCTCATGTAAATTCTGAAACAGATGTTTCTCATCAATAAGGCTCTCCTTCAAGCAGTAATTCAGGGACGTGTGCCTCTTCCTTCTTGTGGTTCCACTGTCTTCCACATTTTTTCTCCAACATTGCCCTTTGAAGGGGAAAGGCCTGGGAGATTTTTGTGACTTCAGCCTGGAAGTGGTGCCCTCACTTCCTCTTGCATTCTATTGGCTGAGCTCAGTCACATGGCCACACCTAGCCACAAAGGAGGCTAGGAAATGTGTTTCCACCACAGCTGCTAAGTAGCAAATTCACTTCCTCATAGATCTGTGACATCTGCTTAAAGTGTTGAGATTTTACAGAAATAAAAAAGCACTTCACTCACATTGTTTAAATCAATAAATCTTTACTTATCTCGCCTCATACCAAGATGCGGAATTCCAGAAATCATTAGCATAAAACCAGAAGATGAACTTATCAGTAATCATTTCCCATGTTTGTTTTTAAGGAAGACAATAAAAAATTATATAATGAATACAACAGTCAAGGGGAGAGTTACAGCTGAGTTAGCCATTGCCAAGAACATAAGTGAATAAAGATTTTGGACTTTTTAATAAATGAGATAACCTGTAATTAAGGATGAGTAAGGAGTAAAGACACAATACACATGTAACTGATAGTAAGTGTACCCTGCATTTTGGATTTTCATGACTTAAACTTGCATACCAACTACCTTACCTACCTCTATCAGGCCTTCCATGTCTGCCTCACACACACTACCTCCCTTCCTACAATTTGCCGCCAGCCACAACTGCTCCCTTATTCTTTGAACACCAGGAATGCTCCTGTCTCAGGGCCTTTACTCTCGGGGAAGAGTTTTTTTGGGCAAAGGAAACAGCCAAAGCTTTTCCCAGTGTAATTCACGGGCAAAGAAAAGATAATCTATGCACAACAGTGCATACAGTTGAAAAGTGGCTATCCATGCTATGGAATTGATTTTCAAACTTGATCTGGAAAAGATGAGATCCAAAATACTGCCCAAGACCAAATGACAGGCTTCACAGAAGAGTCACAGAGCATTAAATGGCTCTAAAACTGAAATCTTGTCAACAAGTGAAATGAGTTTGAGCTTACTTACCTTGGGAAACACAGAATCACTTCCTAATAATTCTCTTTATATAGAGAAAGAGTATAGTAAGGGACTCCTGAAGCTGAGACTTGTTCATCTTTATCCCCATCCCATCCCACTCTGACAAAGACATAGAGCAAAAGCTCTAAATTACAATAGTATAGATTTTAGATAAGTATTAAAAACTTTGGGGAGTATTCACTAATAAGAACAGGAAGCAAAGAGAAAGCCTTAGCTCTGCTTAATAAGAACCCTCGGAGCAGAGATGGAACATGCTCTTGGTAGGTCCTTTAAACTCCAGCTGTCAACACATGCTTCACTGACATGGGCTGAAATCAGATAGTATAGTCCTGAAACCACAATTGTGGAAATTGAGGCCACATTTTCACTTCAGAGATCTCCTCTCAGAAAACTCCCCATCCCTCCCCTCCTGAAGGACGCTGCTATGGACTGAATGTCTGTGCGCCCCCCAAAATGTATAGGTTGAAGCCCTAATCCATGTTGTGATGATATTTGGAGGTAAGGTTTTTAGGATTTAATTATGTCTTGATGGTGGGGCCCTCAGGAAGGGGATTAGTGCCCTTATAAGGAGAGACATGAAAGAATCTTTCTCTGCCATCTGAGGATACATGAAGAAGGCATCCATCTGAAAACCAGGAAGAAGACTCTCACCAGAGGCTGAATCAGGCAAGCACCTTGATCTTGGACTTTTCAGCTTCTAGAACTGTGAGAGAGAAATGTTGTTTAAGCCACACAGGCTATGGTATTTGTTACAGCAGCCCGAACTAAGACACTAAAGCCATTATCACCTCAATGCTGAAAGTAGTGTCTCAACCCCTCAAATGAGTTTTCCCTTAGTACAGAGGAACTTTGTGCTTTTCACTTTATCTGTGTTTACAAACCCAGCTATCTGGGGTAGAGACAAATGTACAGCAGAGACAAGGTCAAGGTATTCTTGAAAAACTCGAGTACACCCATCTAAGAGCACAAAAATCCAAATACTAAAACAGAATTACAATGCTTTCCACCCTTCCCCTACTCAGGATCAAATTCTCTTGTTATGTGCTTCCTTTGAGGTTTTTCTTTTCCAATAGTGAAAGAAACATTTAATTTTTACACCCATCTAAGAGCACAAAAATCCAAATACTAAAACAGAATTACAATGCTTTCCACCCTACCCCTACTCAGGATCAAATTCATTTGTTGTGTGCTTCCTTTGAGGTTTTTCTTTTCCAATAGTGAAAGAAACATTTAATTTTAAAAGCCTCAACATGTGTGGAAAAGATCACAAGTAATACCAAGATTTTTCAGCAACCGTTTCAAACATGGATGGAAAACTAAGTTGATTTTGTCAACCTCAGATACAAAGGTGTGGAAGTAATCCCAACTCTACTCATCTCTTGTTATCCTTTTTACATGTTCTTCCAGGATTAGCTACAATAGCAAAAAGGAAAAAAATAAAAGCAATCCAAAAATTCAACAATGGGAGGATGGTTCAGCAAATTACAGTAAAAATAATCATCGTAACTAACAACTATTAAGAGCTTACTTGGGGCCAGGCACGGTTCTCTGTGATTTAGATGTATTATCTCACTCAGTCTTTACAATAATCTCCACTTCACTTATGACTCACTTGAAACACAAAGAAGTTAAGTAGCCTACTTGAGACCACAGAACAAATAAGCAAAAGTCTGGATTTAAACTCAGTACTCCAGCATCTTGTTTTTAAGCACTATGCTATTCTACCACATGGTCAGAAGGGCACTCACAGTCTCTAGGAGAGGCAGACATGTAAAGCAAAGTAACTACAATACCTCATTCTAAGTACAATGATAGAAATACAGTATCTAGGAAGGCTTCACAAATGAAGTCATATATACACTAAATTTTGAGAATCAGATTGGTAGACAAGGAGGACGGAGTAAGTGGAGGCATTCCCAAGAGAAGAAAAGCTGTGTGCAAAGGCCCAGGTGAAGGTGCAGAGGAATGAGACAGCTTGCAGCAAGGGGTATACTCTGGAACATTCCAGAAGGGCATGACTGGGGTGAGGCTGGAAATTGAGGCCTAATCACAAGTGCTCTGCCCACTGGGCAATGGCCCTGGAGAGACCCAAAGAGGATCTGAAGGGGGAGTAACCAAAATGAGCCAAATGTTCATTTTGGAAGGATGCATGTCAGAACAGCAGGAAAATGGCTTGGAGGGCAGCAAAGTAGATACCGAGAAACGTGTCAGGAAGTTACGGCAACAGGCCAGGCGACAGATGACAAAGGCTCAGATGAAGCAGGGAATGGTCAGCTCAGGAGATACTTAGGCAGCGCAGTCAGGTAGACACGATGAATGACCGCCTGTGTGAAGAAGGGTCTAAACTACCTTCCGAAGCGTGACTGCAGATGACTAAGTTGATGGTAGTATCAGCAGTGGGAATAGTGAAAGTAGAAGAAGGAATTGAGGGCAATCTGCCGACTTTAAGCGCCTGCAGGACATTGGGGAATAGATGATTAACAGGATCTGAAGCCTGGAAAAGCGGTGGTACATTTTAGCACCCTCAGACCTTTAGTGTGTATTTTGGGAACATTCCTAAGAAAGCACAAACACATCTTATCTAAAGAAATGAAGTTGATGTACAGCTGAAAACCCCAGATATTATTTATAAAACAAACAGAAGACGACTGAATGCTGGAGAGAACGCGGCAGACGGACAAGGGACCTCGGGACCCAAGGACAACACTGTATTGCATTCCCTGGGTTTTCTTTCTGCCTCACATATGCAAGATGGGAGCAACTTAGAAGCAACAACAGGCACAGATTTAAAACTTCCCCAAGAAAAGCCTGTCCTTTCTAGCCAAAAAACAAGGAAGGTACAACACAGCAAGACAGGAAACATTTAGACAACAACCACCCTACCCCAGCCATATGGGGATTCTGGATTTCCACTTGCACCCACTGGGGACAAGGCACCGCCTTCCTCCCCAGCTGTGTCTGGAAGGCTTAGAAGACCAGAACTTTCACCACAACCCAGCAGTGAGCACAGCCCCATGCAGTGTCATGGAGGCCACACAGAAAGCAGTAATGAGACACCCTCTCTTTCCTGTCACCGTGGTGTTAGCTGAGGCCTATTAGCAGCCTGAAGTCCGCCTCCACCCAGCAGTAATGGGGAGCCCCTCTCCTGGGGATGTCTAAGGAAAACAAGTGGGGAACCTGGACTTTCACCCCACCTGTCAGTAACAAGGCAGTGCACCCCTTCCCCTCCAGCTGGGTGTCAGAGGAAGTCTGCCAAACAGAAGAGTTAGTAAGATCCAGGATCTCATAACAAAGTACCCAAAATGTCCAGGATAAAATCAAAACATCTCAGATTTAATGAGAAAAAGACACAGATGCCAATGGCAAGATGACACTGATATTGGAAAAATTATAGATTTGTCACAAATAAAGAGCAATGCTCCAGATGTCTGAGAATAATGAGTAAAACTCTTCTTGTATAAAATGATGGTGCTTCCATGAAGTTGTTACAACAAGCAAACGGAAAGGACATTCTTGGGGGGGAGGGGAGAGAGGGAGGAGGGAGGGAGGTGTCGGTGACGGGCCATAATAATCATATACAGTGTATATTGACAAAATTAAAAAAAATGCAAAAAAATAAATAAATAAATAAAAAGCCATTTGTAATATAAAAAAAAAAAAATGATGGTGCTTCAAATGGCAAAACCAGAACTTATGGAATGGCAAAATGTTACATGACTTGAGGGGCACATATATTCCCAGTATTTAAAAAGTGCCTAGAGACACCAAGAAAGCTAATAACCATGCCTTTGCTTCTTTGATGTCATGAACCACCCCTATATTGTCCCAGTCTGGAAACTGAGTTAAGAGTTAAGAGGGTGTTTCAGGGACATCACAAACAGTCATGAGCTAAGGCATCAGCAGTGGAAAATGAAAAAAAGGGGAGTATGAGAGATATCTTAATGATGAATTCGATGTCAGGATGAAGGATGAGGGAGGAAAAAATAAGAATGGCACACAGATTTCGGTGTTTCAGGGACATCACAAACAGTCATGAGCTAAGGCATCAGCAGTGGAAAATGAAAAAACGGGGAGTATGAGAGATATCTTAATGATGAATTCGATGTCAGGATGAAGGATGAGGGAGGAAAAAATAAGAATGGCACACAGATTTATGGCTCAGGGGAAAATGGTGTCATTTATGGAAATAAGGAAAACAAGAGAGGAGTGGTTTGGGGCAAACATAGGCCATTTGGAGACATGTCTAACTTCATGGGTCTGTGGATATACAGATATGGAACTGGAAGCGATGCCTGTGGTAGAGGAGTTGATCTGGGGGTTGCTGGTGTGCCAGTCGAGGCTGTAAGCCTGGGTGAGAACCAGAATGAGTTAGATGATGAGTATTTTGGAGATCTGAAGACAGAAGAGCAGCCTAAGAATTCTGCCCCAGTGTTGGTACGCAGCTGTCTACTAGACAAAGCAGCAATGGCAAGGTACTTTCATTTTGACGAGTCGGCTTCTAATACTTTAATTGCTGCCTCCTCCAAGAATCTCTGTAATCTCTGTATTTTTATTTACTTTGTTGGCTTATATCTTCAGGCTTTTAGAAGCATTTTAGGTCATCTTACCTTTGAAGTCTAGGCAGGCCCATTGCAGGTTAACAGTTCACCTAGACCATGTCTCAAGGCTACCTGGAGCATGCAAGTGTAACTCCTCCACTGTATTCAGGTACCGGATAAGATATTTGATTCCACGCTTAGGGCGACATGGGTTACCGTGCATGACCCAGAGAAGCCAGGAAGAGCATATTCTCATGCCAGGGGAAAACGAGAAGGGGATGTCTTGGACTTTTTCCGGGCAAAGTATGTAGGAGACGCTTACCCAGTGGTTTCCACAAAAACAATATTCTACCATGTAGGGTGATTCAAATGTCAAATACAGACAAAATTTTAATGAGGAAAAAAAAAATGTTTGTCTGGTAGGAAGAAAAAAAAAGGAGGCTGCTAGTTATGACAGCCACCATTGGTAAACTTTATTTTGTTTTCCCTCTGGCCAAGCTGGTCTGCAAAGACCTGGCGCACCCAGGCAAGAGACAGTTGCAAAACAAATGTCTGTACATGAGACCCACAGGGAGACTCAAAGATTTTTCACTTTCATTAACCCCAATTTTGAGTTTCTTTTTTTAAAAAACATGGTGCTAAATCTTTGTGGTGGAAGCCCTAGGTTGACAGTCTTTAATAAAGAAGTCCAGACTCTGGAAAACCAAAAATAAATACAACTATGGACCAAATCATATTCTCCTTTGAAAGTTGCATTTGAAAACCCAAAGGGGTACCGTTAACATCACAGGAAAAGTAGGCAATTAATTTCCTTTCTAAGGGCTTTAAAAATGTCTCCCAGAATTGACCATGGAGAGCAAATTAATGCCACATCAAGGCATTACTCCTGATCACCAGTTAGTCTACTCAAAGTCCTCTGGGAGAGTAACCTCTGCTTACCACTGGCTTTGATGAGTGGGACAGTTGCTATTCCCAACATCAATTCATATACTCTCCAGTTTCTACTGATACTGGTTTTCTTCTTTTCTATCCCACTTGAGGGAAAGGAAAGTCAAGTTTGGGGACTATGCAAAGTTAAAACAAAAACAAACTACGTGTATCCATCCATCCCTGTGTATATCTGTATCTACAGACAGACCACACCCTTATCTCTTCTCTTTTTCCTCTCATCTTGGGAGAAGGGCTGGGCACGTTGTCAGAAGTTGGTGTATCTGCAGGTAGCAGATTGTTTCTCGTACAGAGCTTCTATCATTGTCAGTGCTCATGAAGCTGCACCTCTGCTGGTTCTATTTTCTAGAAGTAGATCCAGTGTTTTCCACCACATGTTTAAGTGTTGTCATACAAATGTAATGAGTCATGACCAGCATTTTGGATATAGATGGAATAGGATAGGCTGGACATGATAGGATGGGATGGGATGGGATGGGATGGGATGGGATGGGATGGGATGGGAAAGGAAGGGGTAGGAAAGGATGGGATCAGATGGGAAGAGAAGGGAAGGGAAGGATGGGGTGAGATGAGACGTATGGAATGAGAAGAGAAGGGATGGGATGGAATAGGAAGGGAAGGGATGAAATGGGATGGGATGGAATAGGATTGGATGAGAAGGGAAGGGAAAGGATGGGACAGGGTGAGATGAGATGGATGGGCTAGGAAGGGAAGGGAGGGGAAGAGAAGGGATAGGATGGGATGGGATGGGAAGGGAAGGGAAGGGGTGAGATGGGATGGGATGGGGATGAAATGGGATGGTATAAGGTGGTATATGATAGGATAAATAGGATGGTATGAAAATGGATAGGAGAAGAGAGGATAGATAGAATGGAATGAGTAGGATAGGATAGGTTGGGTTGGACAGGATAGGAGAAGATGGACTGGATAGGGTAAGATAAGAGGATAAAATAGATCAGGGCAGATTGCATAGAATAGGATAGATAGAATAAGGATGGAAAATAAAGCGAATCACAGGTAATAAGGGGGTGAACTGTCTATGTAACTTTCGTTTAAGTTTGGTGTGCAGGTGTGGGTGCACATACATAAATGCAATTGTGTCCTAAGTCACAGTGTAAAGTGGATCTTCCATAATCAACAAGTCTGATTATAGTTTGATAATAGAAATGAGTTTGATCACAGAAATGCAACTTCTCCACCTGATCCCCATTGATTGCCACTTTCTCACTCACACATGAGGAACCACTCCTGCTGGCTTAGCATAGCAGCAGCACACAAATGGAGCATTGCTCAGCGGTAAGGGGCCCATCCTTGCGAGCACGGCTTCTCTGGCACAGTGAGTCTCTGTAGTGTGGCCTTGAAGTGACACTGTGGAGCCAAGAGCTCTGGGCTCTGAAGGGAGTTAAATGCAGACAATCATGGGACTTATTTTCAAGGCTTCTCAGTAGTCATGTGTCCAGGACTGCCTACACCTCACTCAGCCCACATAGGCACACCCAGATGCCCAGCCTTGGGCCAGCCTCTGCAAAACACCCATAGACAAACTAATGAGTCCTACGGTTGGCATTTTCAGTTTCAAATGATGTTTTAAGAAAACACTTAAGTATTACTTTCCAAGAAAATGGTTGCAAGAGGTTCAAATGCAAACACTCCCGTTTATGCTTTCATCCTCAGTCAAGACGAAAAGCGCTGGTATAAAAATTTTCCTTTCTATGCAGCAGATTCCAACCCCTGAGTTTCAGCACCACAAGCTGAGAGGACTCTGTGGTCGGCCAGCAGAGCCCTCCCTGCTCCCAGATGGCTTTCCTTACAGGCCCTGCTCTTGTCAGCCCTCAAGAAGTGCCCCGTAAATACCTTAACTTACTTCCCATTCCCACAAAATATAGGTAACGTTGCTTTTTGTTCGGGCACTAAAATTGCAAAGTTGCTTTTTTTCATAGAAATCTTTCAAGATAATTTTATCATGAAAATAAAGATTAAAATATTTAAGCTTTTCTTTTCCTTTTCTTCTTCATGTACAGTGATAAAATTTAAAGGACTTGAAAAAGCCCAGGGTTATACAAGGAGTATCTGTCACACTCGGGGAATATCAAAGCATCTTGGAAGGTGTTTAATATGTTTATAACTACAGAGCTTGTATTTTAAATAATTTTAATTTTATGTTTGATAAAATGTAGCTACACAAGCAAAGAAAGGAGCAAAATAGCTTTTGGTGGAAGAAGGAGAAATCTACAATCGCATTTGACAAACTACATTTAACAAATAAATTGAGTGATTTTTTTTCCCTTTATATCCCGCACTTTTGCTGGGTTAAGTGACCAAGGAGTAGATTCTAAGGCTACATTCAAAATATTTCCTTTCTTATTGAAGGTGTATTACATTCATTCTTATTGCATTCATTTTGTATGTTCCAACATGGTACATGCTTAAAATTATTAAATTAAACAAACTGAAGAAGTTATACTGAGTCACATTTAATGTTACTCCCTCCAGTTATAAAAATTATGAAGGAACAATGAAAGTTTCTATAAAATAAATACAGGTTGGCCAAATGAACATTTTATAGTTTTGTGGCTACATTCCTTTTTCACATTTTCTCTGTTCTCAAAGGAAACATTACTTTTAAGTAAAGAATCTATACTTACAGAAATGACCTGACCCATACACCAGTCCACTGTTCTTAGACAATATCATCCTAAATTCATCTAGAAATAAAGGTCCTCATATTACCCTAATTTCAGTCAATTGCCAAATCCAAAAAAACTGGTTTTATAAACTTTAGAACATAGAGTAGCAGACCTTTAAAATCATTAGCTCCTATGTCTTTGAAAGCCATGTAGATGGTTGTAGTAAGAATACTGTAAAATTAATTAGTCCCAATTTCTATCTAGTATAGAAGACGCTTGAAATGGGCATTTGCTCCAGTTGGGTTTCCATTGTTGTTTAATGATTTCAGCTTTTCAAGGCAGAAAGGAACACAGAATGGAATATGGTTTCTGAAATTCTACCAAAACCAAAGTCATCTAAAATATGTACGACTTGATGAACGTTAAAAAGAAGTTGAAATTGGTTTCAGCCCATTTCCTAAATTGCAGCTGTTTCTTCTGATAAATTCACCTTATCTTCCTTATTTCAGTATTTTCTTGGAGGATTTTTCCTCCCACATCTAAGAAGGAATTTTTACTCTAAGTGTTTCACACAAATTATCACTGATGAGTCTTAACAGTCCTTTCCCCACCACAAAAAACTACAATTTTTCTTCCTGTTACATTCCTTTTTAGCCAAAATAGACCCTTATGGATGGGTAGTTTATTTTGTTCCAGCATGAGAGAGTTTAATATAAGCTTGTCAAGAAAATATGCAGCTGTGACAGTTAAATTAAAAGTGGCACCAATTAATGTATTTATAGAACACCGTACACAAACAGACAACAGATGAGGAAGAACATTTATGGAGCTTCAGCAATAATCAATTTTTCAAAAGGGCTGTGCCCCTGACAAGTGATTAGTGAGAGAAAACCCCAAAGATCAATGTATCATACAATGGGTCACTGTATGATCATTTTTCCTGCCACCTGACTTCCCCTGGGCCATTCGTGCAACCTGGGAGGCAGAGGCAGAGGGCAAAAGCAACCAGAAAATGGATTGGCTAACACACTCTCAGCAGCCCATCTACTGCATGACTATTGGTTGATGTAGGAGCAAAAGGGCGTCAAAGCCAGCTGGTCCCTCTGGTTACTGTGGCAATGGAAGGATCACTGGCCTCTGTCCTCTAGACACTAGCAGAGGCAGGATCACAATGTTTGCAGACTTTTCTGCCTCTTTTCCTCTGTCGTAGCATGCCTTTCCCAGCTCCCCATTCTGGCTCTTAAAAAAGGATCTAATATCTGCCATTCGCCAAAGTCAGTGTGTTACTCTGGGCTCTCAGTGTTTTGAAGAGTTTAACCTACCTCGAATAGTGGAATCTGTTCCTTACTGAAGGATTTCTGGCACCTGTGGCAGGCAGGGGTTGGGGAGGGTGAGAAGGCATGTGAAGGCTGGGGGGCCCTCCCAGGTTCCTAAACAACTCAGGCAGTCACCCCCTGCATTATTTGTGTCCCTCTGGAGCTGCAGCAGAGGTGAGACATAGGCGAGGGACTCTCTCCTGACTCTATGCTCCAACTCAGAAGAAAGACGGTCTGGAATTGTCAATGGGTTCCCTGGGACAAAGCAATCTCTCCATTACTTCTCTCCATATGTAGACTCTTTAAACAACACATACTAGTAGGTTTCTTAAATAACCAAAGGGTTCCCATATGCCAGAGAAAATATATGTATGAAAAATATAATTATAGGACTTCTGATTCTGGCTATGATGTAGTTTATAAAAAGCTAAAGAAAAACTTAAAGAACAGATGAAATCTTTTTTCTCAGTTGTTTAAAACTATGCTAGAACTGCCAAGACAACCAGGCAGAATTTGGTCACCAGATCCAAAAAAGAAGGGAAGCTTATCAAGGTGAGCCCAATTTATGCATTCCAGTTTCACCTTCAGGGCATGTGTCAATTCTTGCACCTGAGCTTGAGACTGAGAAACTGGGCAGAGGGCAGAGGCTGAGAGGCAGAGAAGCTGCAGAGCTTCAAGCAGCGTTTCAGGGCTAGGAAGACCAAATGGGAGTTGAGGCTAAAAAAGTGGCCTTGAGAGGCCAAAATACCAAAGAGAAGGAGAACACCAAGGATGAGTCGAACACTCAGCAATGGCTTTTCCTAGTGTGTCAGACAAAAGCTTACAACACAAAATACACACAGGAATAATGAGCAATGTAAATTTATGTAACTGTAAATGAATATTAATTGCACAAAACAGTAATGATATCTTATGGAGATTTAAATATGTGTAGAATTAAACTGCATGACAAAAATAACAAAGACGGGGTACATTCGAGGAGTCTTCAAAAAGTTCATAGAAAATACATATTATGAAAAATCTATGCATGATCGCAAAATTTTTTGCACCAAAACAAACATACTAACTTGTTTTAATGTGTGTGTTTAGTTCATTTCTTTTGCTTACAACAGAATACCTGAAACTGGGTAATTTATAAAGAAATAGAAGTTTATTCCTTACAGTTCCAGAGTCTGGGAAGTCCAAAGTCCAGGGAACACATCTGATGAGGGCCTTCTTGTTCTTGGTGGGTGGTGACTCTCTATGGCAAGCAGGTTATCACATGGCAAAGTGGTTGAGCAAGAGACAGACTAAGCTCTTCACTTGCTCTCCTTATAACATAGCCATGGCCATGACCACCATTAATCCATCAGTCCATCAATCCACTAATCCATTTACTCAGTTCATGGCCCTCACAATCTAATCACCTCTTCAAGTCCCCACCTGTCAATTGCCATAGTAGGATTTCCAACTTTCTTACCACTGTCACAGTGGGGATTACGTTTCAGTGAGTTTGGGGGGGGGGGGGACATTCAATCCATAGCAACATGTCTGAACAGGATCAAGTTTGAGGCACTAAGGAGGATAAGACATCACTTTGAAAAGAGCCCCTATCAGAGCAACATGAATTCTGCCAAAATTGAAGCAAGAACATCAAATTTATGGTGAAGCTTGGGTAGAAGAATAGTGAAATTATTGATGCTTTGCAAAAAGTTTATGAGGACAATACCCCCAAAGAAATCAGTTTAAAAATGGATAACTCATTTTAAGAAGGGACAAGACGATGTTGAAGATGAATCCTGCAGCAGTAGAACATCCACATCAATTTTCAAGGAAAAAATTCATCTTGTTTGTGCCCTAATTGAAGAGGACTGATGATTAACAGCAGAAAAAATAGCCAAAACTATAGAGATCTCAGCTGGGTCAGCTTACACAATTCGGACTGAAAAATGACAATTGAGCAAACTTTGCACTCCATGGGTGCCAAAATTTTTGCATCCAGATCAGCTGCAGACAAGAGCAGAGATTTTAATGGAAATTTTAAACAAGTGGGATCAAGACCCTGAAGCACTTCTTGTAACAGGATTTATTTTTTTTTTTCATTAAATTTTTATTTTGTCAATATACAATGTATATGATTATTATGGCCCATCACTGACACCTCCCTCCCTCCTCCCTCTCTCCCCTCCCCCCCCAAGAATGTCCTTTCCATTTGCTTGTTGTAACAACTTCAAAATGTATAGTTGTTATATCTTCTTCCCACCCCCCTGGTTTTTTCTGTGTGTGTATGTGGGTGAATTAATTTGTTTATTTTTTAGCTCCCACCAATG
>NW_007732518.1:253650-255416 GCF_000696425.1 Galeopterus variegatus | reverse complement strand
CGCCTGCTGTGCACTTCTGAGAAATTAACAAGGCTAGTGTTTGGGTCTAGAAAGCCACCGTCTCCCACGTATTTAGCTATTTCCCACAACCTCTTTATGTGGCAATCGAAGGGTCCCAGGAGCTGTGCACTATTAAGGGTGGCGATGTGTTCTCCAAGTTGTCCCTGTGAAGGGGGCGGAAGGACTTTCATGACTCTCCTTTGGGAACTTGACCTTCTGGCTTTGTTAATATGGAGACTGTTTTAAGATGGGGTTTGTGGTTTCCAGGTTAAGAACGAGACTGATGAATCTGTTCCACATGCTTCTAGGGGACTGTCACCGAAGCCCGGCAGGCCCTGTGCCTCTGCCCTGCCTTTCCGCCGAGCCTCCCGTTCTGTGCCCTTCTCTCCCGCTTGCCCAGGGCGGCACGTTTCAGAGTCAGGTGCAGCCGGGTACTCAGTCTGACTTCTCTCCTCCTAAAGGCACGTTACCCCTCCCGCTCCTGTAGAAGACCGAGGACCCTCTGGAGAGGGCCCTTCTCTTAGGACGGGCAGGAGGGAGCGCTCAGATGCTGCGGCGCTCGGGAGGCGGAGGGGAGATGGGGACGTGCCCCCATCAGTAGCAGAGAAGACTGCGATGGCAGAGGATGGGCTCGGGGACCAGGGCCGGGTCTCGTCCTCTGTTCCTCTCCCCCCGTCCTTCCCTCCTGGTCTTGTCCACATCCTGTTGGTGGCACACCCAAACCCGAGGCTGCCCGGTCTTCGCTCCAGCACTGTGAGGGTCCCAGGCTGGCACTGCCTCCTCTGGGGGGCTTGCTCCTTGTACGCCCCCTCTGCTTCCACGTTGGGTCAGTCCCCAGCATCCCACTCAGATGAAGGCACCCAACCCTTGTCCCCCCATCCCCAGTTCCACCAATTACGTGCCATCCCACCTTTGTATCTTACCGCTGCCAAGCTAATCTCCCCAAACCACCACCTCCACCCGTGTCAGCACGCTGAGGATTGCAGGTTACTACAGTGGCTTCAGTAGTGTCCCCCCCAAATCTTGTTCACCTGTAACCTCAGAACGTGGCCTTATTTGAAAATAGGGTCTTCGCAGTTGTAGTTAAGGATCTTGAGATTAAATCGTCCTGGAGGGTGGGCCCTTTATCCAATAATCAGTGTCACTGTAAGGAGGAGAGACAACACAGACACAGAGATAATGGTGCCGGAGGACACGAGCAGAGACTGAAGGGACACGTCTGTGAGCCAGGGAGCGCAACAACCAGGGGGCTGCTGGCAGCACCAAAGCTGGAGACAGGCCCGGGACAGAGTCTCCCCAAAGCCTCTGGAAGGAACCAGCCTGCTGACACCTTGATTTCTGATGTATGATCTCCAGAACCGAGAGGATCAATTTCTGTTGCTTTAAAAGCCACCTGGGGGCCAGCCCGGTGGTGCACTTGGTAGAGTGCAGCACTTGGGAGCGCGGTGCGCTCCCGCCGAGGGTTCGGATCCTACATAGAGACTGGTCCACTCACTGGTTGAGCGCAGTGTGGGCGCGACACCGAGGGTTGCGATCCCGTTGCCAGTCACGAAAAAAGACAAAAAGGGGAAAAAAAAAAAAAACCACCTGGTTTGTCGTACTTTCCTACAGCAGCCCCAGGAAACTAAAATAGGTTCCCTAAACTGAAAGCACTTTAGAGAAAGCCTGTCTACCCTGCACACCCTATAGACAAGGAGGCCAGGGTCAGAGTCTAAGCTGACCACCCCGACACCATCTACCCCTTCATGTACAGGCACCAGAGCAAC
>NW_007732518.1:249731-253054 GCF_000696425.1 Galeopterus variegatus | reverse complement strand
GGAGGCAAAGGGCCCTCCTGTCTGGTGAGCCTGTGGCTGGGGCTGGAGAGCCCTGGTGAGCCGGAACAGGGAGCTGCCCAACGCAGCAGCCACATCCCCAATCGACATCTGAGCTCGAGATAGAGGTAGGAGGCTCCGCATGGGTGGGGCCCGGCTGCAGCCACACAGGGCCAGGCCAGCAGAGACCTCCCAGCCATGGCAGGCAACATCCTATCACTTATTTCATCCTCCTTGCGGCTCTCATGATGAAGGACCTACTCTGATCCCCATTTTACAGACGAGGAAACTGAGGCACAGAGAGCTGAAGCAATGTGCCACAGAAGTGGCAGAACCAGGGCTGTGGCACCGGGACATGAAGCTGACTCCACCGTGAGGGGCAACGTCACACCAGCTGCTATAAGAGACGAGCCAGAACCTCAGCGGCTCAGCGTGGGAGCATGTAGGTTTTTAGAATGCTGACTGGCACACAGGGTGGCACACAGAGCGGCACACAGAGCTTCAATAAGGCTGTGCTGCCACTATCACCATTGCTACTTGCAGTCACCCCTCCTCCCTCCAAAGTCTCCAGGAAAGGGACGCACACAGGGCCGATAGCACAGGGACACTTCTAGTTCATCCTCCTGACAATCATGTGATAAATATTCGGTCTGGCTCCATTTCATAGATGAATAAACCAAGGCACAGATTTGTCGGTATAACTACTGAGCTGTGAACCCAGACAGTCCTGCTGCAGGCCCCACTCTGCCTGTGGGTTCCATAAGCCCCTGCAAATGACGTGGCTCGGCGGAAGAGTTGCTCCCTCGTTCCTACAAATCACACTAACAAAGCAGCCCACATCTGTGAAAGGACATCCTTGTGACTCTTTCTGGAAGTCCCAGGTGTTGCATGTGCGGTGTGGTGTCCCTCCTCCTTGTCTGGAGCCAGCCTGGGAATCCCTAGATGTCATAGTTGTTTTGATCCCTCCATCCCACCTGACAACCTGCAGATTGTCCGATCTGTGCAGGTGCCTGTGGCTCTGGAAGGTGTACAGGGAACAAGCACAGATTAGAAAGGAGGGGATGAAAAGTGAGGATGGGGTCCGGGGCCAGGGGCCAGGGCAGAGGACACAGCATGAGGCCCAGGGGGCCTGGTTGTGTAATTTATACAGAGTCACAAACGGGCTGCTTGCCTGCCAGATCTGAACTCCGGATTCACTCTGATTGGCTGAGCATGACTTTTTAAAGTTTAGATTGGTTGTAAACATTTAAAATTTGGAAATTCTGGTTTCTCTGGATAAAACAGAAGACCCGGCCTCAGTGGCTCACTGTCCCACAGGACAATTAGCTGGACTGAGAGGCTCTTTGAATGGCTGGAGCCCTGCCAGCCGCTGCACCCAGCCACATCCCGTGTTTACACCAGCCAAGCCCATCCCTGCAGACTTCACGCTCCGTGCCCCCCAGTCTCGAGGGAACCAGGTTCTTTCTGAAAATTGCCTGGAGACAGGATGGTTCTCACATTTCTTTTTTTTTTTTTTTTTCCCCTTTTTGTCCTTTTTCGTGTCCGGCAACGGACCGCAACCCTCAGTGTCACGCCCGCACCGGACCGGGACCGGCAACGGGATCGCAACCCCCGGCGCTGCACCCGCCCCTCGCTCCGCCAGTGAGCGGGAACTGGTCTGTATGTGGGATCCGACCCCTCGGCGGGAGCGCCGCCACACTCCCAAGCAGCGCACTGTAGCAGTGCGCCACCGGGCCGGCCCCTCACATTTCTAATATAGGCTCATGCACTTGAATGTTTGATCAATCCCTCATAGATTTAATCAGGAACATGAAATCATGCATAATTATGTGTGTCCTACTTTACAGGTACAAAGAAGATCAGCTGTATTTGGAAATTGTGAACACTTATACTTTAAGGACATATTTTTATGGAAAAAAATAGCTCAAGGAGTCATGTTGCTCTTTAAACCTGCAGTTAACTAAGGACTGAAGGCTCAGCTATGGCTTCTCAGGGGACTTTGATAAACAAGGCGTTATCCGTCCTCCACATGCTCTGGGAACAGGCTGGGGCGATTGTCCACACCAACCGAGCGAATGAGTTCAGAACGACGTTTGCCTGACTAAAGCACTTCTCAGGTCTGCAGAAGTTTTCTGTAAAACAGATTCTTTCACTGTGTTGAAGCATCTATTTATAGACCCCGTCATACTGATTACGTCAGCTCACTCCCGCGGTGCTGGCGACGGACAAAGCACTTTTCCACCTGTGAAGTTAGGGAGAAGGTCCCCATCTGGGGTCCTGGGGTCCTGGGGGCAGAGGAGCACTGAGGTGTCTGGCCTGTGCTCCAGGTCAGGTGCAGGCAACGAGGGTGTGCATAGTCATCAGCTGCCAGAGCAGGAGGTCCTGCGTCCAGCCTCTGGGTGCCAGTGGACTGAAGACCAGTGAGGTCCCAGTGGGTCTCTGTCATCCTTCCCCCTGCTGTGACCCTGAGGGACCACGGGACATGGTCATACTTACCCAGGCAGTGGCGGAGGGGTGGGTGGGGTGGGCAGGCTCCTGTCTCAGTCCCTCAGAGATGGTGGGATGACTAGGTTTACTTCCTGGACAGGCCACCTCTGGTCCAGGCTGTCTTTCGGTGGAACCTTAATTTGGTGAGATAGCGAAGGGCGTCTTTAGCCGGGTTATGACATCTGCTGTCCTGCCGCAGTCAGCACATCCTGGGAAGATGCCGATTCTAGTGGGTGTGAGAGTTGGGGGCTGGTGAGGGGTTTGTGTGTCAAAAATGGCCCCAGCAAATGGAGGCATGTGGACAGTGCAGGGGTGACCAGCGGTCAGAGCGCATCCTCTGATGGGCGTGGCCCTGACCTGGTGCACGATGTTGACACTCTAACGGTGACAGGCATTGGCAAGACCCAGCTCCCTTCCCCTGCCCTCTGTGCTCCACACTGGCAGGGTGGGCTCCACAGGGCTGTGCCAGGGCCACTTACGGGGGCAAGGCCTGGCTGGCATGTGTGCCATCGAGCCCCACCGGCAGCGGCCTCCAGGTGGACAGCCACGTTCCCCAGCACAAAGGCCCCTGCGCCCATGGCATAGTTCCCATTGCTGGTGCTACTGGGCGATTTATCTGCCACATGGCAGGGCTCAGCGGCCCTTAGGAAATGGATATCTGCTGTTGTGTTTGCGGGAGGGGTGGACATGTGGTTTCGCTGAGTGGATCCTAACTTCCCTTCCTCTGCCCATGGCTTTGTGTTCCAGGCCTCAGCTGACCCCACACTCACCTTCTGTAGTGGATTGAATTATGTCCCCCCAAAACCCCCTGAAGCTTGGATTATGTCCCCTAAGTTTTA
>NW_007732518.1:246975-248540 GCF_000696425.1 Galeopterus variegatus | reverse complement strand
GTTAAACGTGAGCCTTGATTTGCTGTCGTCTGATGTTAGAAATCTGAATTCAAGGATTTCCTGATGGGACAGGGGAAATGAGGCTGTCACTTTGCCCACTTCTTTCTGTGCTAGACCCCATGGATGAGGACCTCAGCACTCACGGGACATTCTTCCAAGGAATGACCTGGTGTTTTGGGACAAGTGACAAGGACACATGGCTGGGAAGATAGAGCCCAGGACTAAGAGACTTCAGGAAGACCCTTGAAGCCAGAAGAGGCCGTGGGAGCCGACCTGTGGTCCCGAAAGTGCTCAAGTTCATGCAGGACAAAGCAAGAAAGCAGCGGGGGTATAGTTGGGGCAGCCAGCTGCTGGGCATGGGGCAGAGCGGGCAGGGGCCTGCCCATCGGGAAGCTGCCAAGCTGGCACCTTTGGGAATAGCAAGGACAAAAGTTGGGAAGACTCGCCTCCTGAAGAGGTGACCACGGAATAGCCCAGATCTTTCTCAGGGCAAATGGTCAGGGCTGGCCAACCACAGAATTGTCAGGGCCCTGTTATATGCCCCCCAAATTCATATATTCAAGTGCTAACCCCGTCACCTCAGAACATGACCTTATTTGGAGACAGGGTCACTGTGGATGTAATTAATTAAGGTAAGGTCACTATGGTGGTCTCAATCCAATATGACTGATGACTTTATGAAGGAAAATTGGACTCAGAGACAGACACACATACACAGAAGCCATGTGAACGTGGAGATGGCCGGCCACGAGCCAAGGAGAGAGGCTTGGAGCAGATCGTCCTCTCAGCGCCAGGAGCAGCCCTGCCAGACCTTGACCCCAGCCGTCCAGCCTCCAGACTGTGAGGGAATGAAGGTCTCTAGCAGGCACCTGGTCATGGCAGCTCGAGCTGGCGAATGCAGGCCCCGTGCAGAGTGTTGGTGTAGGACCCTCTTCAGAAACTCGGGGACGTGTCTGCCAAAGGTGCAAAGGCAGAACGTAGGGGGGTTTGGGGTGAGGGAAAGATTCTTAAACTGGAACTGGAGGCTGACGATGGTTTCACAAATCCGTGAGTTTACTAAAAACCATGGAATCGTGTGCTTGCTTTGGTGGGTGAATTTTATGGCATGTAAATCATACCTCAATAAAGCTTTAAAAAACAATCTGCTGGGCATTCAGAAATCAGGGGAAACGGTGCTGGGTGACAGGTCAGCCACCGGGCTCTGCCACTACTCTAGCTCTTCTCTGCCTCGGTTTCTCCACCTGTGACTTGAGGGAGGGGTTTCCAGAGAGCCTCGTGCTCTGCAATTCTGGGACTCCTCTAGCACCGGCGCTGCCCCCAGCCTGCCGTTCTCAGGAGCAGGAAGGCCGTGTGATGCCGGGCTGGGGTCTCCTGGTCCATGGGAGGGGTGACAGGCAGGGACCACACCTGCAGTCCATCTGGATCTGCCACCTCCTGAGCTGCAGCTGCTGGCAGGTTTGAGGGTGCCCTGTGCCCACCGGGTCCCAGGGTCATTAAGTGTGGCATCTGTCTGCATAGCAGCACCCTATCCACCGTCCAGAGCCGCCCCCGTGGAGCCTCTGAAC
>NW_007732518.1:242478-246168 GCF_000696425.1 Galeopterus variegatus | reverse complement strand
ATCTGTCTGCATAGCAGCACCCTATCCACCGTCCAGAGCCGCCCCCGTGGAGCCTCTGAACCGGTGTCCGCCAGGCCTGGAGCATCACCGATGCTGCACACACTGAGCCACGTGTGGCTTCCCAGATGCATCTGTCACAATAAACCTTGGATGATTCAATAATGGGTTAGATGTGCAGCTCTGTGTCGGGCCTGTACTTCCGGAGTTACTGCTGAGCACTCTGTTTTGGGAGCAGCAGGGCAGGTGGGGAGCCCTGGCCACATACACCTGGCTGACCAGCTCCATCGAGGGTCTAAGCAGACAGAAGGAAAAAATCCCAGAGGCCACTAGGGTGAAACATGAAGCTTCAAACAGCACCTGGTGGCAAGAGAGGGCTGAGCACGTGGCCGCCTGCCTGGCTCCCTGCAGTGAAGCACGAAAATGCCCCAAGACAGGCCAAACCAGGGACTCCCCAAAGGACAACTCCAGATTTCATCTAAAGCCCGCAGGGTCTTCTCCGGGGCCACAGGGCCTCCTAAGCCCTGTAGGCACACGCACCTTCAGACACAGGAGCTGGGGGATCCAGGGACTTGACCAGGGTGGAGACACAAGCACCACACCCCCTTGGCATATGAGAGTGGTGAGCAGAAATCCGCATCCCCCTGCCACACGTGTGTCATGTGAATATCCAGTGACTAAAGGTGCTATGGTAGAATTAATTGATTCTGATTCATTTTCAAACCTCCCTCCCACAGACAGTACTTGAGATGGTGTTCTTTCAGGCACACGCTTTTGGTGTATCTTTGCCAATGGCCAGCGTAAAGCTAAACCCATCCGAGTACCCGGAGTCCCTGCAGAAGGACACACTTGGCCTCCGCTGCGCACCGTCCTGGGTGAGGCCAGATCTTGCCTGAGCTCCGGCCCCAATGCATGATCCACTGTTCGCAGCAGTTGTCGTGAGTCCAGATTCCTGTTTTCTCTCAGGTCAGCCAAAGTGTCACCTACGGCATCTGTCTTTCTTTTCTTGTGATTGAACTGGCTGCCCCCAGCAGATGAGCCTGTGGGTACAGATGGGAATTGGAGGCAGCCGCCTAGGGGAGGGGACCCAGCCAGGGTGCAGGGAAGGGGTGGAGGACGGGAGCAGGGCCACCGCAGGGCGCGCCTGCCCCTGGGGAAGGAACTTTCTTCCCAAGTCCTGCAGCCCAGGTACCTCCAAGAACAACCTCCCACCCCCCGCCTTGAATCACAAAATGTTCTTCGCTAAACTGGCTGTGACACACACTGACATTACTACTCACATGTGGCAGCAGGTGGACCCTGCTGCCTGCTGTCCGTGACGGTCAGCTTACTCAGCAGAATGTTGGTGCTCGTGAGGTCCCCAGGGCCTCATGCTGGGTCACAGGTGTGCGCAGGCGAATCTGACACAGCCCTGCCCCCGAACAGCTCCTAGCCTCACGGAGAGAAAGACGTCTTGACACCCGCATGTGCTGGAGTGACAAAGAGGGCACAGACAGCCCCCTCCTGCTCCACCTGAGACCATCTCCTGCAGGGCCAGTGGCCAGCAGGCTGTCCTCACCTGAGGGCAGGAAGCAGACCAGAGGAAGGGTTTGCTCTGAGACCTTGTCCCTTAGCTCAAACTGAGGACACTTGGGCATAAGAAAGCCCCCAGTAGTGGATAGCTTGCACATCATGCCCACCCCCAGCACCTTCATTTACCTCTCCCTGTCCAAACCTGTCCCCACCACACATGACATCTGCAGTGAAATGCTTCTAAAGACTCACCTCGTAAGGCACTGAATGGGCAGTGTCGTGGACGGAGCCCTGCCAAGAGGAGTGGCGTGTCCCCCACAGATCCACTGCGTGCGGTCCTGGGCAAGGGAACGTGTGAAGACACTGACCTGGCATACAGAAGGCACTCAATAAACGCTAGATGAACTTGAATCTGTGAAGTGGGGATGACAAAGTGGTCCAGATAGATGCTGCGGGTAACACACGACTCCTGAATTTGGTGGATTAAAATAACAACAATCAGTTACTGACTTTACCAATCTGGAATTTGAGGAGAGACAGAGAGAGAGACAGAAAGACAGAGACAGAGAATGAGAGAGCAAAACTACAGAAAGATAGAGAGACAGACAGACAGACAGGGACAGACAGAGACGGAGAAAGAGAGAGCAAAACTACAGAAAGATAGAGAGACAGACAGACAGGGACAGACAGAGACAGAGAGAGACAGAGGGAGAGAGCGACAGGGAGGACACCTGCCTCGCTGTCTGGGGGACGCCGCCTGCGGCCCAGGGAGGAAGGCCGTGTGGCCCTTGGTGCGGGCCGGCGCGGTGGGCGCGCTGCTCGGCTGCTCCTGTGAGGCAGCGGAGCCCTCTCTAGACGTGCTCCTCACCTGGGCAAGGTCAAGAGCTGAGACAGAACGTTAACCGGCGCCCTGGTCACGTGGGCCACGTGGCCATGCCCAGCTCTTGCAGAGCCCGGGGATGTGAGGAAGGGTGGGCAGAGGAGGACGGGGAGCAGGATGGGTTTGGGGGGGTGGCCCCAGCCCAGAGGGCAGGAAGAGCAGCGTCCCCACCCCCTGAAAGCGGCCACCGTGGACCATGCAGAGAGCACGTCCCTCAGACTACACAACCTGATACCTCTGCTGGACCCTCTGAGCCACTCGTTTCCTCACCGAGAATGGGGGTCACCACTGCCCCTCCCTCCCAAGCTCAGGTGGGTGGCATGTGGCACTGAGGGCACCCCTGCAGACCATGTCGACGCCTTCTCTGACCGAGAGGCCGTTTTAGTTGGCACACAGTCTAACATTTTGTCCCGCACGTGGTTGCGCAGCCTGAGATCTGCTCAGTTTCCACCAGCCTGTAGAAGGCTGGTTCATGTGCCTCCTCCGCCGTCATGCACGCACGTGTCCCTGAGCTGACGGCAGGGCCGCATCTTCCCCAGTCGGCAGTGGAAGGGTCATGGGTCCTTCCTCTCCATCCTGGGACACTCCCTAATCCTAAATGATGGGTCTCTTTCAGCAACTGGAGCCTGGATGAGCAAGTGCCACGTGTAGGAGGAAGAGGAGAGGCCCACAAAACATCTAAACTTCACATGCGACTGGTAAAAGGCCTTTCTGCAGGTCTCCCTGGAGCGGACACATGTGGACGAGGTCGTCCCCTCTGAACAGCTCCACCGACTTTCCCTGGAGTCACAGAGGAGGTGGCTGTGCTGCCCACCTTCCCCGCTGGTCACTTCTGTTGGCCCTGACCTGGGACCCTCTATTCAGGAGGGATCTGCCCTTATGACCCAAACACCTCCCAACCCTGCCACACTGGCGATCAGTTTTCAACATGAGCTTTGGGAGACAATCACATTCACACTGTATCACTGGCCCCACCTCTGATTTTATCTTAGAGGTTTATTTGTGGGGAAACAAGAGTCCAGGGAAGAAGAGAGAACTGGCCAAAGACACAAACACAGTTAAGGTCTGAACCATGACTCAAAATCAAGTTTCCAGGCCAGACTCTTCCTGGCCCCTGGAGGAGAAGGATAAAGTGTCAGCAGAACGAAGGTGCTTCGCGCGAGGCTGGGAGCTGCCCTGAGCGGGGACGAGGAGCTGAGAAGGTGCCTTTCACCCCTGGGGAAAGGGCAAGGGGCCACCGAGGGGCACGGCTCCTGCATAGGAGAAATAGTGCAAGCTGGCCGGGGACATCTGCGCAGTTT
>NW_007732518.1:227778-242037 GCF_000696425.1 Galeopterus variegatus | reverse complement strand
AGGGGCACGGCTCCTGCATAGGAGAAATAGTGCAAGCTGGCCGGGGACATCTGCGCAGTTTCTCCTTTCCTCATGAAAGTGGTCACAATGCCCGGAGCAGCGGCAGGCACCTGGCAAAGGCCGGAGAAAGGCCCGGAATCACAGAGCCTTCCGCCCGACCTCGAGCTGCCGAGCTCCACCTGCAACTGCCGTCCCTAAACTGCCTGCATGAGAGCAGCGCCCTCCGGCCAGAGCCGAGTCTTCCAGCTGCTTGTTCACCTGCAGCCCGGCTCGTTCCCAAGCATGCGGGCCTTTCTGCCTCGATGCCCTGCACAGCCACTCCACCTGGGGCAGCAGCACAATGCGTGTCAGTGGCCACTATGGCGGGTGCACTCTCTTGCTCACAGCCATCCACTGTGGGGTCCCTTGTCCCTGGGAAGCCGTCCTTCTGTGGTTCTGCCCCTCGCAGGTCTCTGGAGTCTCTGCATGCCATGAGCAGATGGAAAACGTGTCAGTTATCTACTGATGAAAAAAAATTACCCCCAAAACTTAGTGAATTAAAACAACAGTGCTTGTGATCTCAGTTTCTGTGGGTTAGAAATCCATGCACAGCTCAGCAGGCACCTCCGCCCCGTGATCTCAGGTGAGTCTGCGCCAAGCTCTCAGCAGGGGCTCTGGTCTCATGCAAAGGTTCACCTGAAGGTGGTTGCCCTTCTGAGCTCATCATAAGCGTTGTTGATAGAATTCAGATCCTCACGGACCCTGGGACTCAGAGCCTTCTTTCCTGGCTGATTGTCAGCTGTGGCGCTCCCTTCCTTCCTTGCCATGAGGGCTCTGCACAGTGTAGCTCATGCCATGGCAGTTGGCCTCATTAACGTAAGTAGTCCAGAGGGCAAGAGATGAAGAGCATGCCAAGGGAGCGCAGGACAGAGGCCACAGTCTTCGTGACCTAGCCTGTCACATCTGCTGGGTCCCACGCAGCAGAAACAAGTCTTAGTCCAGTCTACACCACAGAGAGGGGACAACGTGGGTGGGAACACAGGAGAGAGTGAGCATGAGGGCCAGTCTGTATCTCGTCCACCTGTCCCAGAGTGGCACACGTCACTTCTCTCACCTGTCCCCTCAGGTGACCACACCTGACCATAGGGAAGCCATGAAGACAGTCTAGCTGAGTGTCCAGGAGAAGCAGAACAGGGCATGGAGAGTGACACACCTGTCTCTGCCTCGCTGGGCAGAAGACCCTTTGCTCCAGGACCTGAGGGACTCCCTGCCTCATCACCCCCCTCAGCCAAGGAGAATCTCTGCCTCGTTTTCTGGTAGTTTCTGCTTATATTTCTGCCCACGACTCTCTGGACTCGAAACTCTCCCCCTTCCACTCAAACCCAGAGCTTAGGGATTTGGAAACTCCTCATCACCCCCCTCAGCCAAGGAGAATCTCTGCCTCGTTTTCTGGTAGTTTCTGCTTATATTTCTGCCCATGACTCTCTGGACTCGAAACTCTCCCCCTTCCACTCAAACCCAGAGCTTAGGGATTTGGAAACAGAAGCCAGAAAGTCTAGAGGCTGAGATTTCCGCTTCTGCCAAGTTCCGAACTTGCCCTGCGGCAGCGGGCACAGCCCTGCTCACCTGCCCGACCTAGAGGACGGGCAGGGAAGGAGGGACTCAAAGAGAGAGACAAAGAGAGCACACACCCTGATCCCCTCAGCCACGATGCGTGATATTGGGCAAGCTTTTGCTCCCTGGCAAATACCTGGCATCTACTACTCTTACATGGGAGATGAATCTTGCAAGCACAAGCCTTTCCTGATGGTCAGCTGGGAGTGAGTGGGATTCACCTGCTCTTATGGAAACTGAGAATCCCAGCAGAGTCCAGCACTGGACAGGGCTGCACCACTCAGAGGTGAGAGCAGGGGGCAGGGCCAGCGTTCCCTGAGAAGTAATTTTGGCCTGCTCCAACACCCCCTCGAAGGCACCTACTCTATGCAAAAACATTGTGTCTAATGTACGTGTCCTGACTGCGAGTCACCTCAGGGGGCATCTGAGAGTGCCTCAGCCTGACACGTACACAACGCAGGGGCTGTACTCCCCACAGCTGTCCTCCAGCCCCATACACTCTTCCAGAACTTGCCACCCCCCCCAAGAGGGGTAGCCTCCTTCTTCTGCTCTTGAAACTTGTGAGACCAGGTGGCCGCCTCATGGCACAGAATGCTACAGAAGTGATGCTGCCAGACTTCCAGGGCCAAGACATACCAGGCCAGACAGCCTCTTCCCAGGAACACCTGCCTGGTGACCCAGCCACCATGTTGTGAGGAAGCCCAGGTATTCTGCTAACAGCCCAGCCAAGGTCCTGCCCGTCAGCATCAAACACCGGACATGCCAGTGAGCTGGTGCCTTCAGACTTCAGCCCTCGAGCCCTCCCAGCTGTGTCCCGGGCACAGAGAGGAGCTGTCCCGCCCAGCTCTGCCCAAATTGCACACTCATGAGCAAAGTGAACGCTGCCATTGTTGTCAGCACTAAGTCTTGTGAAATGTGCAGCAGGAGCCGGTGGGGCCACCCGCTGGTGGAATTGGTGACAATAAACCAGCTCAGCTAAACAGAAGCAGATTTAGCATGATTTCCCGTGGCCTTGCTTCTGTCTGGGCTACATCTGGAGGGCTTTGCTTAGGTCATGATGATCAAAGCACGCGTCCAGGAGGAGCAAAGTTCCCGCAGAGGCCCTCACCTCTACCGCCGCAGCCCCGGTGCAGTCACAGGTCTCCCTTCTCCAGCGCAGAAGGGCATGTATCCAGCCCAACCACAGCGGCACGCGGGCATTCAAAAGGCGACGAACGACGTGAGACGTAAATGTGGGGGGCTGTAGAAGCAGACGCCGCCGCCACTCCTCCCACTCGCAGATCATCCCAGAAGAGCTGCCGGGAGCTGCCTCCCACCGCCCCCACTCCAGCTCAGAGTGCCCCGTGGGCTCCGTCCCCCAAAGCTCCAGATGCCGGCGCCGTGTGGGGACCTCACACCTTTGTCCGCTTCCCTGACCTTAGTCCTCACTCAGGAGCAGCTGCAAAAATTTCATTCAGCCTCTGACACTGCACCTCGCAGGGTGGAACCAGGTGTGTGGGGCCTGGAGCTGTTACAGTTGTGGGAGCCCTGGGAGAAAAGCTGCAAATACAAAGTGAATATTTATTTGGAATAGGAAAAAAATTGCAACAAATTATAATACTTTAAAGCTGAAAAATACCGCAAGCGTCACAAAAGCCAGAAAAATAACATCACCAATCATTAATAATTACCTGCCTGTCATACTTTTCTCTCTACATTTTTTTGTCTGTGTACTTTTTGATGGTCTCTTCATGCAATTATGTAACACTATTTCCTATAAAGAAAATAGAAGTATAACTCAATCTCCCCCACCATAATCGAACAACTTTTTAATTGTTGAAAGTTTAGAAAAGTTCATTTTACCTTGGCCATTCATTACTGGTAATGTCTAGAGAAATTCTAGGATGGTTGTCAACTTCAGGAAAATATCATATTTCTTTCATACGTGAGCTTTAAAATGTCAATGTATTTCATATTGTCTCATGTAGTGAATACTCTTAAATATGTTGAATCAATATTCTGAACTTGTTCTCACTTTGTTGAACAGAGAGAGTGTTTTCAGGTGGCAAAAATTACAAATTTCTCATAAGGATCTTTTCCCTGCAGACGGGGCCTATGCACATTAGAGACCCTGAAATTTAGGCCTTGTCAGCTTCACGTACATTTGCCTCTGCACGTGTGTCTCTGGGAGGCCGCTCAGCAGTGAGGTGAGGCCGTGGTGGTCCCCACCACCCACGGGCCTAAGCAGTCAGCCAGCAGTGCAGTGAGGCCACCCGTAAGTGCTTGCTGAATGTGAGCTTTATTATTATTATTATTATCTGTTGTTAACCCTGGCAAATTTCTCCACGAACCTATAAAGCGTATAACAGCATGTGTTAGAGTTGCCTGTGTGGCTTCCTGTGAAACTCAGACCTTAGACACCTGCCCTCGCTCTCTATCAGCAAGAAATGAGCCTCCACTGGGAAATGGGAAGACAACGGCATCCTTTAAAAACTGGGCGACAGCCCTCTTAGCGCAGCCAAACACACCTACTGGACGGTGAGGCACAGCAGGACGGGCGCTGGCGAGGGTGTGCAGCAGCAGAACTTCCTCAGCACTGCTGGTGGGAATATGGGTGGCACAGCCACCCCGGACAGCGGTGTGGTGGTTTCTTCAAAAGTCAACCCTGTGTTGCTGTGTGAGCCAGCAGTCCTGCTCCTGGGTATTTTCCCTACAGAAATGAAAATTATGTTCACCCAAAACCTGTACATGGATGTTTACAGCAACCCTAGTCATCATCTTTGAAAACTCAAAATGAGCAGATGCCTTTGAGCAGTTGCGTGGCACAACACCAGGGAACAGTGCCCAGCAGCAAGGACCATCCTGGCCCCCCACAGCTGGTGGGTCTCACAGGATCACGCTGCCTGGACGAGGCCACTCTCCAGACTCCACACATTCCTTAGACACCATTCTTGAAAAGACATGGCTATGGGGACGCAGAGGTGTGACTACTCGGGGGTAGTACGAAGGGGTTTGTGGGGGACGGAATGCTCTGGGTCCTGATTGTGGTGGTGGTTGCACAAATCTCCGTGTCTGTTAAAATTCTTAGAACTGTACACACACACACACACACACACACACACACACACACACACAGACAATCAACAGTTTGACACAACAGGGAGGCCAGGCGAGGGCTGTTCTGGGTGCAGGCACCCGGACCTCCCCCGAGTGGTTAGCAGGAGAGGGGGGTGCACGTCAGAGCAGGCCCTAGACCTCTCACGGTGCTCGTTTTGGAAGTGTCCAGTGGCAGAGGCGTGCATGGGGACTGCAGCGGAGGGACCCCACAGGCCAGCTTCGTCAGAGAGCAGGGCCAGTAACCAAGGGACAGGAGAGAGGGTGGGTTAGGCTGTCTCAAAGGCAGGGGAGGAGGACAGGAGCCAAGCAGGTCCGAGCAGTGCACACGTGACCTGGAGCCACCCGGCATGGGTGGGGTGGGGAAGCCTGGCGAGGACCCTGACAGTCCTGAGCTTGTGGGTGGTCGTTGGGCCTGGGGGCGGTATGGGGGGATGATCCTGAGAGGTGGGAAGGGGCTGAGGGCTGAGTCCTGTATGGCGCCCAGAGAGGCAGGGCTGGGCTCCTGGCCACCTCCCTCCCGGACAGATGCCTCGTCCCCACTTCTTGGGAAGACAGGCTGAGGGGGCCAGGGGACCAAGGGTGGCCAGCATTGATGCAGCTTGGGATTGTCAAGTGCACCTTTGTGAGGGAGACCCCGTGTCAGCTCAGGAGACAGACTTTTGGGAATTAGGAACGTCAGGACCCGCCCAGTGCTCAGGGCTGGCCCCCGACGGCGCCGGAGACACACCACCCACCAGCGGGAGCGCCCTCGGTGCTGGGCTGCTGCGGGTGCCGGTGCGTGGGGCGCCCGTGCAGTCCACAAAGCTGATCGAGGCGTCAGAGCAGCTCTTTTCACAGCGTTTGCCCATGCTGTGTGGCACTTCTAATTTTAGAACGCAGGTTGTCATGGCAACAGGACATGTTTTTGGTTAAATATGGCAGCCGCTTCAGTTTTACGTGGCCCGTGGACAGGAGCATGTGTCTGCTTGGAGAGCACTGAGGACAGTGTGTGACAGTGAGGAGTGAGAAAAGTNCCTACTGGACGGTGAGGCACAGCAGGACGGGCGCTGGCGAGGGTGTGCAGCAGCAGAACTTCCTCAGCACTGCTGGTGGGAACATGGGTGGCACAGCCACCCCGGACAGCGGCGTGGTGGTTTCTTCAAAAGTCAACCCTGTGTTGCTGTGTGAGCCAGCAGTCCTGCTCCTGGGTATTTTCCCTACAGAAATGAAAATTATGTTCACCCAAAACCTGTACATGGATGTTTACAGCAACCCTAGTCATCATCTTTGAAAACTCAAAATGAGCAGATGCCTTTGAGCAGTTGTGTGGTACAATACCAGGGAACAGTGCCCAGCAGCGAGGACCATCCTGGGCCCCCACAGCTGGTGAGTCTCACAGGATCACGCTGCCTGGACGAGGCCACTCTCCAGACTCCACACATTCCTTAGACGCCATTCTTGAAAAGACATGGCTATGGGGACGCAGAGGTGTGATTAGTCGGGGGTAGTACAAAGGGGTTTGTGGGGGACGGAATGCTCTGGGTCCTGATTGTGGTGGTGGTTGCACAAATCTCCGTGTCTGTTAAAATTCTTAGAACTGTACACACACACACACACACACACACACACACACACACACACAGACAATCAACAGTTTGACACAACAGGGAGGCCAGGCGAGGGCTGTTCTGGGTGCAGGCACCCGGACCTCCCCCGAGTGGTTAGCAGGAGAGGGGGGTGCACGTCAGAGCAGGCCCTAGACCTCTCATGGTGCTCGTTTTGGAAGTGTCCAGTGGCAGAGGAGTGCATGGGGACTGCAGCGGAGGGACCCCACAGGCCAGCTTCGTCAGAGAGCAGGGCCAGTAACCAAGGGACGGGAGAGAGGGTGGGTTAGGCTGTCTCAAAGGCAGGGGAGGAGGACAGGAGCCAAGCAGGTCTGAGCAGTGCACACGTGACCTGGAGCCACCCAGCATGGCTAGGGTGGGGAAGCCTGGCGAGGACCCTGACAGTCCTGAGCTTGTGGGTGGTCGTCGGGCCAGGGGGCAGTATGGGGGAATGATCCTGAGAGGTGGGAAGGGGCTGAGGGCTGAGTCCTGTATGGCGCCCAGAGAGGCAGGGCTGGGCTCCTGGCCATCTCCCTTCCAGACAGATGCCTCGTCCCCACTTCCTGGGAAGACAGGCTGAGGGGGCCAGGGGACCAGGGGTGGCCAGCATTGATGCAGCTTGAGATTGTCAAGTGCACCTTTGTGAGGGAGACCCCGTGTCAGCTCAGGAGACAGACCTTTGGGAATTAGGAACGTCAGGACCCGCCCAGTGCTCAGGGCTGGCCCCCGACGGCGCCGGAGACACACCACCCACCAGCGGGAGTGCACTCGGTGCTGGGCTGCTGTGGGTGCCGGTGCGTGGGGCGCCCGTGCAGTCCACAAAGCTGATCGAGGCGTCAGAGCAGCTNGAGCATGTGTCTGCTTGGAGAGCACTGAGGACAGTGTGTGACAGTGAGGAGTGAGAAAAGTTGGATTTGCAAGGGAGGCCTGAGGGGACATGCCTGACGATGGCGTTTTCGAAGCATCCAAGGGCATCTCCCATTCTGGGCAGAAGGGTCTCCGGACACACAGGCCCACACCATGGTGTGTCTGAAACGAGCCGCACTGCTGAAAACTCCTGCTCCACCAGGGCCGAGGAGATCAGGCTTTGGGGGACATGGACGAGGGTCAGTGTCCAGGGTCCTTCTTAAGTAAGTTTTAGGGTCTTGCTCTCTCCATCTGTAGGATGGGAGTGGTCCCAGCTCCCCTTTCTCTGGTTCCCAGGCAGATTCTGCACCCACTGGCTCATGCTGGTGCCGTGTCCACTGTGTGAAGGGCCATGCGCGGCGACAGGTGCGAGTGCAGGACAGGGCTCCTTCCCTGCCTCGTGTTCTGTGCAAAGGAGACAGAGCCAAGCTCAGCCCCCAGGAAGAGCCACTCACTGACTGAGCAGGCTGTGCCCGATCCCTTCTGGAGGAAGGAGCCGCTCTCCCTGGCCCTAGAGACAGCCATGCTTCAGCCACTTTGCACACTTCTCTATGGAGTAGCAAACCCTGTATGCGTTTCTTATTTCTGTTGTTACAAATTGCCACAAGCCTAGTGACTTAAACGAAACAGTTATCATCTCACAGTTGTGCTGGTCAGAAGTCTCAGGGGCGGAATCGGGGTGTTGGCAGGTCTGTATCCCTCTGGAGGATCTAAGTGTGAGTCTATTTCTCTGCCTTTCCAGCTTCTGCAGAACACCCACATTCCTTGGATGCGGCCCTTTTCTCCCTCTCCAACTCCAGCAATGCCACATCTCCCTGACCATCCCTCCTTAGTCACATCTCCGACCACAGCTGGGAAAGGTTCTCCACTTGTCAATGATGGCAACTGGCTACATCCGGAGTGGCTTAAATCCTTAGTCTGTTTTCTCCTGCTTATAACTTAATATCTAAAACTGGATAATCCATAAAGAAAGGAAGTTTATTTCTTACAGTTCTGGAGGCTGGCAAGTCTAAGGTCGAGGGTCTGCATCTGGTGGAGGCCTTTTTGCTGGTGGGGACTCTCTGTGGAATCTCAAGATAGTGCCAGGCATCACATGGCAAGGGAACAAGAGTATCCTAGCCCAGGTCCCTCTTCCTCTTCTTATAAAGCCACTAGTGCCACTCCCATGATAACTCCTTAATCTCTATTAACCCATTAATCCATGAATGGATTAATCCATGAACAGTCCTCATGACCGATCACTTTTTAAAATCTCTACCTTTCAATACTGCCACACTGGGGATTAAGTTTTGGAGAAGACAAACATTCAAACCATAGCAAATCCCTAAGTATCTCTCAAAAAAATGGTTTTTATGTTTCTGTTCACCAATCCCTTCACTCACCCATGCACTTGCTTGTCCACACACCCACCCCTCCATCCAACCACCATCCATCCATCCATCCATCCACCACCCATCCACTCATTTATCTACTCACCCATCCATCCATTCATTCATCCATCTATTTATCTACCCATCTGTCCACTCACCTATCCGCTCACCCACCCATCCACCTACTTTTCCATCCACCTATACACCCACCCACTCATTCACCCACTGACTCATTCACCCACCCATCCATATGCCCATCCATTCATCTATCCATCCACCCATCTATTCGTCCACCCACCCATTCACTCATCCACCCACCCATCTATCTGCCCACCCATCCATATGCCCATCCATCTATCTGTTCACCACCCATTAATTCATCAATCTATTATTTACTGAGCCTTTACTACAGGCCAGACCTGTGCTAAAATCAGAAGAAACAGAGTTAAATAAAATTTGATTCTTGACCATCAGGAGCTCACACTCTGTTAGAGAGAGCGGCATGCCAACAAGTAATTCCTGTGCAGTGAGACCCATGCAATTATCTCAGTACAGAATTGTATGGTAGGCAAACTTCTGTCTGGGGCATATGAGCATTATTTAGATGATGTCTCTGCCCTCCAGGAACTGAGATCAGACAGAAGACCTAAGAAATATTCATAAATCTTAAGAATACAAGTCAATACGAAACTTTATTAGGAAAGGTCAAAGACAGGCACAGACCAGGGACTGTGGTATTTAACAGGTGGGAGTAGTTGCTTCTGACCTGAAGACCACCTCCTGGCCGCCTCCAGGAGGTTGACTCCTTCAGCCAGCCTGGCTTTCCTCCTGTGCTATTTCTAATGATAAAATGTCTCAGAGCAATACTTGGATTTGAAATGCTAGCTTAGTGCTATTAATTTCTCTGAATCTGGTTTTTCTCACCTGTAAACTGGAGATAATCATCTGTATTTAAGGAATGTCGTCGTGAATACATAAACTGTGCACGGCGGGTGCCCGGCCCGCTGCTCTAACAGCTATTTGTTGGTTTGTTCAACAGATATTACTGAGCACTTGCGAGTGGCTGAACCGCATTAGTGAGAAGAGACTCCAGGTGCACAGTTAATCAAATGTGCACCTACATAGTGCGATACGAGCTGAGAAGGGACAGACTAGAGGTGGCAGTGGACACTGCTGAGGGACGCCTGCCTGGACAGGCTGCTGGGGAGGCCCCCCGAGGAGTGTCACGGCCAGAGGCTGGGAAGGAGCCACAGGACAGGGCCTGGGGAGCAGCCTGGGTTCTGGGCAGAGGGCCAGCACTGCAAAGGTGCCCGGCACATGCCGGGTCTCTGTCCACCCCCAGCTCCTGCTTGGCCTGTAATAAGCAGCCGCAATCAGCCGTGGGTCCCTCGAGATATCTCAGAAGGGAAAGGGGTAATAATGCATATTTTATCAAGTGTACGCTGAGGTCACCAGTGATGGATGCTGTGGTCGTTCCCAGTACAGACATGTCGGGGGCTCTGCAAGTTGATGCCAGCACTGCAGGGACAGGGAGGACACTCCCCTGGGCCCTCCCATGGAGCTCCGAGAGGACCATTACAGGAGGGAGGACAAGGACGTCCACAGCAGGTCCATTAGGTCCCATGGTGCAGCCCAAGCTGATGCTGAGGACGGGGGGATGGAGCATGAGGGACGGCGCGGAGGCCGCTGTCACCTCCCAGCAGAGCACAAAGAGCGTGTGGAAGGGCGGGCTTTGACTTGAAGTGCTCTCTGGCCCCACATTCATTCTCTTTCCACGAGGCCGTGTTCAGAGCAGAGGTGATCGCACTTTCTCCCCAGGCAGGAGGGGATGGACAGGCGATTTAGAAGAAGCAGAAATTCCCAGTTATTCTCCAAAGAGCAGGGACATTGTAGTGGCAGATTTTCCTCCTAGTTATGTTTGGCTTAAGCACGTCACCTTGGTGTGCATTCCCATGGTGTGTTCCAGAGAGTAGCACCACAAACTGAAGCATTGGAAGCTTCTAGAAAGGAAAGGATAAGGTGGTGACCGTCCCCCACATGGTCACAGTAGCCCATGGTGTGACCTGTCAGGAGGACAAGGCTTCCCCATCAACAGGGTCGAGTTAAACTGCAGTGAGAACAGTGCCCAGCCCCTTCCTGAGCAGCCCAGACTCCTGGCTGTGTGCAGGGGACAGGCTTCGTGGGGCCTTCGGGTGTGGGCAAAGCTCAAGGGCTGCCGGGACCCCGACTTGGTGCAGATTCAATCTGCCGTGCTGTGCTCAGGAAATCTGGTGGACACCTGCTGTTTTCCAGGCCCTGCCCACCCCGTGGGGTCCAGACTCCTAACTTCATAACCTCTCTGGAGCCCAGAGAGGGGTCTCCACTGCCCAAGCTCACAGCCGAGTGGGGCCGAGCTGGACAGCCAGCTCCTGCGGCCGTGGCCAGCACTCAGGCACACAGGCCCCGCTGGGCACCCCCTGCCCAGAGAGCGCCACCCCCAGTCCACGGCGGCCTGCTGCCGTCGAGGCACCTCTCCCACGCTGCACGACTGGGCCTGCCCACGTCGGACGCCTGTCACTTCCACGGCCCTCGTCTCCTACCTGTGGGTGAGGTGCTGGACCCGTTTTTCAAACCCCATTGGTGGCTTTTGCTGCTTCTCCCCTGGGTTGCATGGATAGTGCTTATTTCTATGTCTTTTGCTCCTCACACGCGAGTTTCTTCCCCCTTTGAAACCACTTCACCCACGAGCTGCTCAAACACGTGGCTCCTGCCAGCATTGCCCCCACGCCGTGTGGACGGCCAAGGCTCAGCCTGCGCCCTGTCGTGTGGGCAGCACAGGGGGGCCGAGGAAGGTGGGCGGACAGGCTCTTCCCCGAAGCCCTGAGGACCTGTCCAGCTTGGGACAGAGTCGCCCCCACCCTGGACAGAGCCAGCCCTACCCGCCGCACAGCCCACTTCCTGCGGCTCCTGCATTTCCAGAGACTTCCTGGGCTGCCCACAACACCTCCACCTCCATGGCCCTGACCCAAGGCCTGGGCTTCTGGGCATTGTGGTCCTCCCCTCCCTCTCCCATCTTCCATCCTCCTGCATAAGGGACGTTGCTCTGTCCAACTCCACAGAGCACAGGCCGACTGCAAAGAGATGGACCGGGCACAGGCTGCTGTCCAGATGAGCTCAGCCCTGGGCTCAGGATGAGCTTGGGCAGGCCTGGGGTCACCCAGCATTTCTGCACCAGGGCATCATGGCAGTGCAGGGATGCGCCCTCCTGCTCTGCTCTTGTGGCCATCGAGGGGCAGTACTGAGCTACCCCCACCCTCCGAGACCCCTCCTCACACGGAATAGACCTGACAACCCAACTGCGTGGCCTGGCTGTCCCCTTTTCAGGCCTGGATCCCCTGTGGCAGTGTCTGCCGCCTGGGCCTTGTAGGCCCGAAACAACTGTAGGCGCATGTCTGCCCCTTTGGGGAGGACTCCCCATGGCTCCAGCACCCTCTGTCCTGGGGATCAGCCATTGCTGCCACAGCCACCCACTGGGGTTAATGGTTGGCAGCTCGATGGTGGCATCGTGGCAGCCTTTCAGATCCACCTCCTACCTGGCAGGTTCGTTACCTGGCTGAGTCTGTTTCCTCATCTGGAGCTGACCCTTCTCTATGGGATCACAGTGATGCACCCTAGACAGGCCTGGCACCAGGGAGGCCTGGCCAGTGACAAGGCAGCCACCAGGACAGAGGAGGCTCATGCCTGGGCCTGGCAGTGCTGGAATCACGGACACGTGGGCAGCCTCACGCACTTCCTCCTCTTGTGTTTCCAGCCTGAGAGCCACTGGGCCACACCAGTACTGATCCACAGACATGGTGTTCACTGAGGACCCCTCCTCTCCTGCCTGGGTCCTGGCACAGGGCAGCTCCTGGGGGAGCAGGAGGGGACGAATTCGTCTGTGGGGAACATGGAGCCTCGCGGAGGAGAGCAGACCTGGGGCCTGCAGCAGTGGACTCCAGACCTGAACAACCGGCCCATCGGGCCCATTGCAGCAGGCACAGCTCTCAGGGAGCTGACCCCAGACCTGTTGGCTCCACCAGGTCAGGAAGGGTGACTGAAGAGGTGCCCCTGGGAACCTCACCCAGGGAAAAGGCCCCGTAGTGGCCTGAGGAACTTTGGGTGGCTCTCTGCTTTCTGGCCTGCAGTCCTCATTTATAAAACACAGAGACTGGGACGAACAGCAGTAGGTGTCTGAGAGCTTTTCCCCTGGGACACTCCAGGGCCTTGTTTCTGTGTAAGAAAACCTTCCCTGCCCAGGGATGCCGGGATGGGCCCTGGGAATGATGGGACCCATGTCCCAGGGTTGTCTTCAGGGGGAAGTGTCCATGTGGGAGGTGGACATGCCAGGCTTCTCTAGGACACCTGTGGGCAGTGTGCGGCTGGGAGGGTGTTGCACCCGGTGGCAGGAAGGAAGCACTCACATAGTCCCCAGGAGAGGTCCCGTGAGAGATCCCGGGAACACAGCTGATGAGTGAGGGGCCGGGCTGGGGTCAAGCGTCCTGAGGCCCCATAAACAGGTGGGTGCTTGTCCTAGAAGTGCGAAGCAGACGTTGGGAAACGAAGCAAGCTGAGGAGGAGCAAGTGGGACGGAGGCCGCAGTGGTGCCACGGTGGGAGCTAGGCACTGCAGAGCAGAAGGCAGTGGGGGTCCTGGGGTGGGGCTGCCATCTGAGATGATGGCACGGGGAGGGGGAACAACCTCACTGTGATGCTTCCCAAAGCTCCTTCCCACCCATCATTCCTGCAGAACCCACAGACGGCCCTGACCCCGCAGCCAGCCCCGAGTTTGCAGGCCTGGCTCCACGTCCACCCCACGCCACGGGCAGCACGATGCAGGCAGGGAGGGAAGCCGGCAGCACAGAGCGCTGGCTGCAGCTCCTGGAAAATGCTGGAATCCTCATTCTAGACCTACGTTAGCTCACGTTGGCTGCTACTACAGTTTGCTCTTAAGTTATAATGCAGAGAATAACAGAGAAGCGTTTCTGTTTGCCTTCTTGGGAGAGAAGCTTCCCTGATCTTCTCCCCAAATCCCTGCTCAGAAAGCAGCGTCTCTGCAGCCGTAGCCCCGGGGCAGCACGTGCTCTGAGCTCCCCCGGCTAAGCAGCGCGGGAGGTGCAGAGGCAGCTGCTCCCCAGCGGCCTGCGGAAGGCCTTATGGCCCCTGTGGGCCCCTTATCCTGATAAGCTTCCTCTGTCTCTGACTTGCCAGGGCTGAGCGTGTTGTGAGGCGGGCAGGAGAGGCTCCTCTGGCCCTGGGGTCCCATCCAGCAAGCAGGAGGATGGGGGAATGCCGTCATGGCCCCCAGCCCCAGGCTCCAAGGCCTGCAGGACTGAGGAGTAAAGGTCAGAGGGGGTGGAGGGTGTCCTGGAGACCAGAGGTGGGCGGCTGGTCCAGGAGGAGAGGGCCTGCCAGGGGGAGGAGCAAGTCACGGGGACACGCATGGCATCTGCTTCTGAGCTCTGGCACAGCAATGTGCACTTGCCAGACTCGAGACCCAGGCCCTGAGGCATGGTCCCATGTGCCCACAGCCTCGCTGGGGTCCCCAGGCAGGGCTGTCTGCAGCTCGGGGGGAGTCGGGCCTCAGGCCCTGCCCGTAGGGCCCTTGTCAGCTCCAGAGAGGGCTGGTCAGCCCCGAGAACAGCATCTGAGGCACCTCTGTGCCTGGCCACCCCCAAGTCCCCATTCCCATAATCA
>NW_007732518.1:226124-227123 GCF_000696425.1 Galeopterus variegatus | reverse complement strand
CAGCCCACGGACCTGAGTCGTGGCCCCCCTTCTAGTTTCCGTAAGCTGCGTTGTGCCTGTGCATTTGGTTGATTTCTGTTTTCCACGTGCATTTATACAGCCCAGGCTAAGCTGCCATGAGAGGGTTTTATTAGCTTTTTAGAAATTTCCCTTCTCTACGGGCAAAGCGGAGGTTGTCAGTCCCAGCTCACTGACGTGGAGGAACTAAGACATGAAAAACTAAATTGTTCAGTAGCGTCAGCGTCTTGACGTAGACTGAGACTGGGCCCCGTCACGCAGGAAGACTGTGCTGAGTGAGTGGGACGCCAGGGGCGGGTGACAACGGTGCAGCGCTGTTCCTGACCCATGGCCTCTGCTCCACGTCACCTGCCAAGCACCTGAGCTCACTGGGGCTGGGGGCGGGCGAGGGAGAGACCAGGGGATGCACAGGCCCAGCGGCACACCAGGCTGCCATGCCCGCCACGGTGGGGACAGGAGAGATGGGGATGGAACAGCAGCTCTTGTCCACAGGATCCCCCACCTAGGACAGTGCCCAGCACATAAGAGGGCTTGATAAATACTGTGGAATAAATGACTGTATCAGTGAGTCACCATTTTAGGCACGAGGGTTTCTGGCTGATGGGTGCTGTTCCCTGGTCTTTTTAGGCAAGGATGGAGCCAGTTGCACCTGCCCCTCGTGGGCAGCAAATAGGAAGTGCGGCCTCTCTACGAGGTTTAGGGGACTCGGCCAATCGCCAACGGGGCACCTAAGAATGTTCCTTTTGATTTGCCACTGAGTTCAGAGTGCCCTGACTCTAGACTCAGATATACGTGTTTATCATGCTCCTGATTGTGCACACAACCCAAGGTAGGCTCTGTCCTCAGTCAGTGCCCAAGTCTGTGGGGACAGTGGCTACCTTCGGCTGTGTGTCTGTGGGGACGGTGGCTACCTTGGGTTCTGTGTCTGTGGGGACAGTGGCTACCTGGGTTGTGTGTCTGTGGGGACAGTGGCTACCTGGG
>NW_007732518.1:220366-222462 GCF_000696425.1 Galeopterus variegatus | reverse complement strand
AGTGGCTTCCTTGGGCTGTGTGTCTGTGGTGATAGTGGCTTCCTTGGGTTGTGTGTCTGTGAGGACAGCGGCTATGTTGGGCTGTGTCTGTGGAAACAGTGGCTTCCTTGGGTTGTGTGTCTGTGGTGATAGTGGCTTCCTTGGGCTGTGTCTCTGTGGTGATAGTGGCTTCCTTGGGCTGTGTGCTATATCAGGAGTATGACAAACAGCTATAATATCTGTTGTTTCACGGGGAACAGTGGCTCCTGGCGGAATCACGTCTTCACGGATGACGATGTAAGAGTGATCACAGGCTCTCCTGGGGTGTGCTTGGGACCCAGCCTGGAGCCTGGGTGGCTTCTGGGTTCACAGTCTCCAAGTGCACAGGCCCTTTGGGATACAGCCTCAGGAGACACACGGGGGCCGTGGAGAGTTGAAGGGCTTCTACCTCAGTCACTCTGAGTCGTCCCCAGCTTCTGTTAACCTCAGTTCTCTCATACATAACAGGTGGGGGAGAGCTGCATAAGAAACCCAGCTTCCTTTCCTACTTTCTCCTGGGCTCAGTGCTGGAATCACAGAGCCCAGACCCGGACCCTCGATCCCTTCCTTCAGAAACTGCAGCATAGGCTGGGGAAGGTCAGCACAGTTTCTCACCTTGGAGAGGAAGGGGCACCTCAGGCTTCATGCAGCTGCCATGTCGACACTCACCTTTCCTTGGGAAGGAACATCTCTGGGGGCAGGCAGTTCCATTGTCACCTTTTGGGTCTGGCTGCTCACGGAGGATCCCAGCCAATGGCATATCTTGAGCAACCAGCTCTCAGCATTTGGGATGGGGGAGCCTCCACATGCTCCATTCATGGGTCCTGTATGGTGCATATTCACAGGAGGGGTTTTTACACCTGTGCAGCAGCAGAACCCACCAGGGCTTTCTCAAGGGCCGTGGACTGCACAGGTGACTCTGCGGGGACCAGCGGGCCAGCTGTTCTGGATGATAAAGTGCCCGGCCCAGGCTCTCACCCTGTCCTTGCTCAGAGGGCCTGGAGGCTCAGTCCCATCACAGCCCAGATTAGATCAGACCAGGGAGGCCGGCCTCCAGGAGCTGGGACCTCAGAGTAGCATCCGTGGCAAGGGCTTGGGAATCGGGTGGACTCCGGGAAAATCCCAGCTCTGCCCTAAGCTGACTGTGACTCTTTGGGGAAGTAACTGGATACTTCTGACCTTTACCTTCCTGCAAAATGGGGGCAAGAGTATCTCCCCCCAAGGTCTCTCCAGGGATGAAATGAAGGAGTTGTATGCAGAGCAGTCAGCATGTGCCCGGCGCGAACGCAGTGCTCAGCGTGTAAAGGAGGAACGTCTGCCGCCTGCTCAACTGTGGACGAAGCCAGACGGCCAGTGTGTTCCCTCCCCTGAGCAGAGACAGGTCTTCAGAGCAGGGGCGCAGGGTCACAGGGCCAGTCCGAGCCCTCTGTTGAGTGGATCTGGCTGGTGTGACCGTGTCTACTTTGGGGATAGACCTGTCAGGTGGAGCTGTGGCCCACATCCACCTGACCACACCTTGTTCTCCGGCCAGGCCTGGTGGGCGATGCTAGGGACACTCTAGACCAGACACTTCCTCTGCAGACCATCAACAACGCTGACATCCTTAATTCAAGGTGTGCTCTGGCCTGGAGCGATCAGTCCCTTTGAAATGACGTCATAGCCTGTTTCTCAGAAGCAGCCTTACCTTCCAGTGTCAGCCCATCTGTTTCCCTCCAGGATCTGGTGTCCAGAGGGGGTGCGGAGCCCTAATCCCAGGAGAGGGGAGGACAAGGGGACCACAGGGCCAACAGGTCACGGCCCCTGCTCTGTCCACAAGGCATAGGGGTCTTAGTTCCTCTGCAAGGATTCAGATTTCCCCCAGAGAGGATTCAGAGAGGAGAGGCTGGGTGAGGAGAGGGAGAGCTAGTTTGAAAACCAAAATCATCTGGTTTTTGTCTGTGTCTTCAATTTTTGTTTGTTTTCTGGGTTTTGTGAGTAGCTGTGTGACTTTCTGTGCCTCAGTTGCTATAAAAGGAAAGGCCAAACTCTAGCAGTGGTTAAGGCAGGAAAAGGAAGAAGACAGACTGGGGGGGGGGGGG
>NW_007732518.1:218031-219092 GCF_000696425.1 Galeopterus variegatus | reverse complement strand
CCTACTCAAATTAAGTGAGTCTCTGTTCTTGCCTATATATTTTTATCAAGCTTACATACGACGCTTTCTATTATGAAACAATGAAATCACATCTGATTTAAAATAGTTGTCTCTTTGCCTTAACTGTCAGTACTTACGATTTAAAATCAATGTTCAGCTGACTCAAATTCAATTGCAATAACTGAACAGTACCACTAATTCTTCTCCTCTATATAATAGGAACTTGATTGTTTTTTAAAACTTTTTTTGTCCTGTTTTTATTTACTTTAACTTGAAGATTTTTAAAGTTAAAACTTACTCAAATCCTTAATGGGAGTAAAGGAGGTATAACCCTTAAACAAGTAAGTGGTTTTACCATATAGTTCTAGAATGATTCAGGAAACGGAAATACCATTTTAAGTTCTTTTCTCAGAAGCCAATAAATGGCTAATGGAAAAAGAAATTTCACAAAATAAATTTGAGACCTAAATAAGCAAAAAAGTGTACTGGTTGTTCCTGCAATGCTGCGCGGAGGAAGCAAAACCCTAGAAGACATCCTCGGCTGACCAGGATGAGCGCGGGAGGGGCCCCGCGTGGCTGCTCCAGCGCCGCCTGCAAACGTGCAGGAGCCGAGAGCCACCCGTGCTGGGCCAGGGCCGGTGCAGTGAGCTCCGCAGCGGGGGATTCCGAGGGGGGAGACCCCAGGCTCTGGAAGCGGAAGGGGGAACAGGAGCGTCTCGGGAAAGCAGAGCAGGGCTGCGGGGGCGTCCAGCCAGCAAAGGCAGAGGCTGCTGCGTGCCCAGGTTGTGGGGAAGACGTTGGAGAAGAGATGGCCACAGGTGACGAGGGCAATACAGGAAGAGGCTGGAGGACGGGGGACAGCGAGACCACCTACCCCTCCCCAGCCCAGCTTCCTCTCTCTGCTCAGCAGAAAGGGGGGTGGGCTTTGGACTCCCCCAAGCGGTGGGCTGGAGGGTTCCCAACGATTTCACCTTAGGCTCAATTTCACCTTCGGAAAAGGCACCAAAATGGCACTGGGGTTACGGACGTAAAGGTTTTTAAGCTTCCAACACACTCGGCAC
>NW_007732518.1:212597-216795 GCF_000696425.1 Galeopterus variegatus | reverse complement strand
ACAGAATGGGACGGCCGGGAGGGCTGTCCACGGTTCGCTGGTTCAGCAGCCAAAGTGCCCCGGAACCCGAAGACCTTTCCTTCACCCCCACGACTCCTTCTCTGTGGCTCAGCTTCATCCTGACGCTGGGAGCAAGACGGCAGCCACAGTGCCAGGTGAGATGATGTCCCAAGAAGCAGAAAGCGACTGCCTGCCTACAAGTGTTCAACAACAACAAGAAAAGAAAAACAGGAAAAAAGAAACTTTTTATGGAAAATTCCGAACAGACAAAAGTGGGGAGAATCATGTCACAAACACCCAGCAACGCCACTGAGCGCTGTCCCCTCCCGGCTGATCTGCTCTCGTCCACCCCATCCCCGTCCCCACCGCCCGCCACACCTACGACAGCCAGTTACAGACACTTAATGCCACCTCCTTGGTATCCACGTCCCTGCTCCTGATCGTCTACTGTTTATTTTACGGATTTTTAATCTGAATCAGGGCATAATTAAGGGTGTGCATTGTGGTTGGTTGTGCATCTGTTTAGTCTGCAGGTCCCTTCACAGCTTTCTTTTTTATTGACTTTTTAAGAATTTTTATTTATTTATTTTTGTTCGTTTTGGTGGTGGTGGTTGTCAGGGAAACTGGGTCGTTTTTCACTGTCTGATTGTGACTGAGGACGTTCCCGGGTGCCACCTGACTCTCCCCAGTGCCCATAATTCCTGCAGGCTGGGGTCCGGTGCCGTGGCTCTGTCGGGCACTCTGGCACCAGTGCCCACTCCCAGCGCGGGCACTGCCATCGGGCCACTCTGAGATGTGCGCGGCGGGGGATGGTCTGTCGCCTTGGTCCACTCCTGCCTTGCGGGGCTGTAACACGACAAGTGTGTCGTTACCTGCTTGCTCATCAGCGGGAGCACGTCCACAAAGACAGACTTCCCCTTAGTGACAATCGGTGTCCTGAAGGATGGTCTGCATAGAAAAGGCAGGGAAAGGTGTCTCTTTTTTCCTGGACTTACCAGTTTTCAGAGTGGTGCGGTGGTTCTCCAGAAACAGCCAACGTTGAACAATTGGTGATTTTGTGTGTGCTCTTAAAGACTCGTGTTCTTACGCACGCTGGAAGGGTCACGATCCACTGCAGCTGTTATCCTTGCTAATACTCAGATCGCATCCGATGCCTCTGAAAGTAAAGAAGCGCTTCCCGGGTCCCCTGGCCGACACTCCTGCCTCCCACATCTCACGGTTCAGAGTCGAGCTGAGTCCTGACCCCATGTCAGCCAGGGAAGCGGTTGGCTCAGCCCTTCAGACTGGAAGCCTGGGCCGGGCCGGGCCAGACCCCCGAGACGTGGTCAGGTGGAGAACGGAGCCCACCTGCTCAGAAGGAGTGGTGGGGGCTGAGGCCGGCTGGTCCCCACCGGGTGGGCCTCACGACCTTCTGGGGCTGTGAAAAGACTCAATAAATATTTGATGTTGCAGTTACCACTGTTGTGGTCAAAAGCATATAATTAACGTCAGTCCCTGGGCAGGTTGACTGTGAAGAGCTCTTGGACAGGAAAGTGGCACCGTGCCCACCAACGGCTTTCAGAGTAAGGTGAAAGTGGAACCTGGCGGTGTCAGCAGACCCAGTGTCGACCTTGTCTCCCTGGCTTCTTGGCCCCATGAACTTGGGAAGCTGCGCAAACACTCGGAACCGTCTCTCTCCTCCAAGCTGCAGCTGCTGTNCACCAAAATGGCACTGGGGTTACGGACGTAAAGGTTTTTAAGCTTCCAACACACTCGGCACAAGAGCCAGGTGCTGTCATGGGTGCAGGGACACATGAGGCGGCGTCTGTGCCCTGAAGGGGGTGGGAGCACAGACAGCTGAGCTACTCCATGGCAGCACAAAGCAGCATTAAGGCGTGGCCAATATGCTGTCCCATTAGCAGCCGTCACCCAACTCCCATGGGCTTAAACAGAATGGGACGGCCGGGAGGGCTGTCCACGGTTCGCTGGTTCAGCAGCCAAAGTGCCCCGGAACCCAAAGACCTTTCCTTCACCCCCACGACTCCTTCTCTGTGGCTCAGCTTCATCCTGATGCTGGGAGCAAGACGGCAGCCACAGTGCCAGGTGAGATGATGTCCCAAGAAGCAGAAAGTGACTGCCTGCCTACAAGTGTTCAACAACAACAAGAAAAGAAAAACAGGAAAAAAGAAACTTTTTATGGAAAATTCCCAACAGACAAAAGTGGGGAGAATCATGTCACAAACACCCAGCAGCGCCACTGAGCGCCGTCCCCTCCCGGCTGATCTGCTCTCGTCCACCCCATCCCTGTCCCCACCACCCACCACACCTACGATGGCCAGTTACAGACACTTAATGCCACCTCCTTGGTATCCACGTCCCTGCTCCTGATCGTCTACCGTTTATTTTACGGACTTTTAATCTGAATCAGGGCATAATTAAGGGTGTGCATTATGGTTGGTTGTGCATCTGTTTAGTCTGCAGGTCCCTTCACAGCTTTCTTTTTTATTGACTTTTAAGAATTTTTATTTATTTATTTTTGTTCGTTTTGGTGGTGGTGGTTGTTAAGGAAACTGGGTCGTTTTTCACTGTCTGATTGTGACTGAGGACGTTCCCGGGTGCCACCTGACTCTCCCCGGTGCCCATAGTTCCTGCAGGCTGGGGCCCGGCGCGGTGGCTCTGTCGGGCACTCTGGCACCAGTGCCCACTCCCAGCGCGGGCGCTGCCATCGGGCCGCTCTGAGATGTGCGCGGCGGGGGATGGTCTGTCGCCTTGGTCCACTCCTGCCTTGCGGGGCTGTAACACGACAGTTCTCCAAGTGTGTCGTTACCTGCTTGCTCATCGGCGGGAGCACGTCCACAAAGACAGACTTCCCCTTAGTGACAATCGGTGCCCTGAAGGATGGTCTGCATAGAAAAGGCAGGGAAAGGTTTCTCTTTTTTCCTGGACTTACCAGTTTTCAGAGTGGTGCGGTGGTTCTCCAGAAACAGCCANTCAAAAGCATATAATTAACGTCAGTCCCTGGGCAGGTTGACTGTGAAGAGCTCTTGGACAGGAAAGTGGCACCGTGCCCACCAATGGCTTTCAGAGTAAGGTGAACGTGGAACCTGGCGGTGTCAGCAGACCCAGTGTCGACCTTGTCTCCCCGGCTTCCTGGCCCCATGAACTTGGGAAGCTGCGCAAACACTCGGAACCGTCTCTCTCCTCCAAGCTGCAGCTGCTGTCGCAGCAAGAGGGGAGGCAGCCGGCCCTGACCACGGCTTCAGGACAGAGATTCTGCCCGAGAGAAATGCAAAGACATGCCATGAATGCTCGTAGCAGCATTACCCATACTAGCCCTTAACCAGAAACAACGCAAATGTCCATCGACTGGTGACTGACTAGACAGAATGCGTACAGCTGCTCAATGGGCTGTTACTCAGCCATGAAAGGAGACAGAGTACTGACATGTACCACCCATGGATGGGTCCTAAAGCATTATGCAAAGTGAAAGAAGCCAGATAAAACAGACTCTATATCACATGATTTCATTTATATCAAAGGTCCAGAGAAGCTAATTTTTAGACAGAAAGTAGACTGGAGACGGCCAGGAGTAGGCTGTACGCACAGGGATTAGCTGTACACGGGCAGGGGGGGGTCTTACTGGGGAATAAAAGTGGCCCCAAACTGACTCATGGTTAGCGCTGCACCACTCTGTAAAGTTACTGAAAATCATTGAATTGTGCACCGATGCTCCTCGACTTACGATGGGATGATGTCTCAATAACCCCATCCTAAGTTGAAAATATCATTAAGTTGAAAATGCGTTTAATACACCTAACCTAGAGAAAACCGTGGCTTCGTCACTGACTGCCTTAACCGTGCTCAGAACACTTACACGAGGCTACAGCTGGGCCAGATCATCCAACGCGGGGCCTACTTCGTGATAAAGTGTTGACTCTCTCACGTGATGTGCGGAACTCTGCACTGACAGCGGAAAACAGAGCGGTCGTGTGGGTCCTCAAAGCACGGTGTCTCCCGAACGTGTGTTGCTTCCGCACCACCATAAAGCTGAAAAACAGTAAGTGGAACCATCGAGAGTCGGGGACCATCTATCTTCTAAATGGGTGAGTTTTATGACACGAGATGCTCAATAAAGGTGTCATTTAATAGAAAAGTATAGAGAATAGTAAAAAACAAAAAGTTAAATATTAAATCCGCCAGGCACCCATCCTCAGCTTCA
>NW_007732518.1:179256-211597 GCF_000696425.1 Galeopterus variegatus | reverse complement strand
TGGCCCCATGAACTTGGGAAGCTGCGCAAACACTCGGAACCGTCTCTCTCCTCCAAGCTGCAGCTGCTGTCGCAGCAAGAGGGGAGGCAGCCAGCCCTGACCACGGCTTCAGGACAGAGATTCTGCCCGAGAGAAATGCAAAGACATGCCATGAATGCTCGTAGCAGCATTACCCATACTAGCCCTTAACCAGAAACAACGCAAATGTCCATCGACTGGTGACTGACTAGACAGAATGCGTACAGCTGCTCAATGGGCTGTTACTCAGCCATGAAAGGAGACAGAGTACTGACATGTACCACCCATGGATGGGTCCTAAAGCATTATGCAAAGTGAAAGAAGCCAGATAAAACAGACTCTATATCACATGATTTCATTTATATCAAAGGTCCAGAGAAGCTAATTTTTAGACAGAAAGTAGACTGGAGACGGCCAGGAGTAGGCTGTACGCACAGGGATTAGCTGTACACGGGCAGGGGGGGGTCTTACTGGGGAATAAAAGTGGCCCCAAACTGACTCATGGTTAGCGCTGCACCACTCTGTAAAGTTACTGAAAATCATTGAATTGTGCACCGATGCTCCTCGACTTACGATGGGATGATGTCTCAATAACCCCATCCTAAGTTGAAAATATCATTAAGTTGAAAATGCGTTTAATACACCTAACCTAGAGAAAACCGTGGCTTCGTCACTGACTGCCTTAACCGTGCTCAGAACACTTACACGAGGCTACAGCTGGGCCAGATCATCCAACGCGGGGCCTACTTCGTGATAAAGTGTTGACTCTCTCACGTGATGTGCGGAACTCTGCACTGACAGCGGAAAACAGAGCGGTCGTGTGGGTCCTCAAAGCACGGTGTCTCCCGAACATGTGTTGCTTCCGCACCACCATAAAGCTGAAAAACAGTAAGTGGAACCATCGAGAGTCGGGGACCATCTATCTTCTAAATGGGTGAGTTTTATGACACGAGATGCTCAATAAAGGTGTCATTTAATAGAAAAGTATAGAGAATAGTAAAAAACAAAAAGTTAAATATTAAATCCGCCAGGCACCCATCCTCAGCTTCAACACTATCACCACAGCCAGTCTTCCAAACCTTATTTTTCTCCTGTTTGTTTGTTTGTTTGTTTGTTTGTTTCTCCTAGACTAGGTCTTGGTGGCCAGGTAAGCGCCCAAAGCGTTAGCTAAAAAGCCAAAAAAGCTGACCTTGCTTTCACGGCAGACAGCGAGGGCTTCGCCATCGAGCCCGCCAGGAGGAGGGAGAGAGACTCGCTCTTTGTCTTCTGTTCAATGTTGCTGCCCAGGAAGTGCGTCCCTCCTGCTGCGTGGGAGGAAGACGCGTTCGCGATCCAATGCCACTTGGAATTGGCTACAGCGCTCTCCCTGCAGTGGAGCAGTGTGTGGCCTGGGTGCAGGAGCCGCACAGAGCACGGACACGTGTGCTCAGATCAAAGACGTTGGGAAGCGGCAGCCGCCAGGCAGAGAGGGGTACCGGGCAGGTGTCTGGGGAGCAGAGCAGCCCTTAGCAAGACCAGCAGGTGAGGGGCTCGTCCTCCAAGTGCACATTGAAGAAGAGCAGACGCAGTGCCAAGAATGAGGGTCTGGGTACAGAAAGTGACTTGCTCTGGGGCCTGTGGCAGCCCTGTCCTGGGGTTCACCAGCCTCAGCACAAAGGAGAAGTGGCCTGAGAGCAGCCCAGACCCACCTCTGCACTCTGGAGAGCTTAATCTCACTGTCCACGGCTCTCACACGCTGCCACGGGCCACTGCTCACAGCTCACAGCTCCTTCATAAAGTCTAAAGCAGGCGGACAACTGTCAAGGCCACCATCAGTTAGGGTACCTGGGACTGTCCTGGTTTTAAAACAGGACGTCCCTCATCCCATGAACCCCCCTCAGTCCCGGGCACACCGGGATGGTCGGTCACCCCTTCATTAATTGCCTGAGTGTCAACCTTCTGGCTCCTGCCATCGAAATCCAGGGTGGACGACACACACTGAGAGGGCCCACCACTCCCAGGGCCATGCCCCTGGGGCAGGCCTCAGCTGTAGGACCTGCTGGCAACGCAGCCTCCAGGCAGGGTCCCACAGTATCCACAGCAGCTCCTTGGGGGCACGTTTATATTTGTGTATGACAAAACTGAGACCCAAGATGACCAGACGGCACTGCCAGGAAAGACCATGACCTGGGTTTTCCAACCAAAAACCATTCCCTTGCCCTGTGATGGAGGGGGTTGGGGGAGGTACTGCAGAGACAAGGGGCAGGGTCTTCACGGGCTGGCAAGTTCACAGGCTTATTTGGGTGAGATGTGGTGGGCAGGACAGGGTCAGGCATCCTCAGGCCTAGCCCAGCTCGGCCCACCTCCATGTGTCTGGACATCTCCAGCTGCACTTTGACCTGTCATCTGTGGGCAAATTACTCAATCTCTAGGTGCCTCGGTTTCTCCATCTATGAACTTGACAAAATTGAAGTTCTATAAAAGTGGAGTAGTTGAGATTATAACGCAGGCAATTCAGTGTGTATGCGTCTGTGCCTTGTGCATGTGTGTGTGTGTGTATGCGCGCGTGCGTGTGTGTGTGTGCGTGCATGTGTGATTCTCAGTGCCTTCACCGAGCAATGCTGCTTTGAGAACATCTTCATTTCCAGGGACAACTTCCCTCGAGGGTCAGGCAGGCAGCGGCCGGAGCCTGGGATGGCTCCATGGGATTCACTTGCTTTGAAAAGCAATCATTTTTGAAGAGCCGTTGTTTTATGGGCTGTGTGTGAAACCAGCCTCTCTATTACTGCACACGGGAACAAGACCTGAATTAAGCAAGCACTGAGGTGCTGGCGTCCGTCCAAGGCTCACCAGAGAGGGGCGGGGCTGCTCTTAGAGACCCGCCTTCCCCTCCAGGCTGTCACCGCGGGGCTTATCCCAGTGACAGCAAGTGTGGGGGGGCTGTGCTCTCCTTGCGCCTGCAATGCCCCCTGACCTGGGTGAGCTGGGGTCCCAACCTTTCCTGCCAGGTGCCTCTGCTGGAGTTGGGGCCACATTGGTGGTGGCCATCTGACCGGCCCTCACTCTCTGAAGTAGACCTGTGGTTTCCACCATCCTGACCTGGAAGTGCCAGAGCATCTGTCCTAAGTGAAGTCTGAGACACCAGAGACCACGTGCCTCCCCCAGCATCCACCTCCTTCCTGCCTGCACCACTTAATTAGAGAACCAGACCTCAGACTTTCCAGAAAAATTCCCTAATGCTCCTTGTACACCCCCACCCAGCCACGACAGTAATGACGCTGCTGTTTTCCAAGCTCAGCTGCCCACCGTGTGCAGGTCCTTCCCGTGCTTGTTCCTCTGCCATCACCACATCCACTCAGAGCAGGGAGGGATACGGGAAAGCCCTGCAGGAGCTCTGAGCGAGCTGACCTACCAGCCGAACCCGACTTCCCTTCCCTCACCACCCAGCGCTGCCACGCTACGCGACTGGCCCTGTTCGGGGTCTCTCTCCCCACGTGCAGATGGAGTTTTGTTTTCTGATGTCGCTCAAGCACCTACGCCTGTGGGTCTTGAAGGGGCAACTATGCAGAACCCAGTCCTGCTATGGGTGGTGGGATCTACTGACAGTCGTTTCTGCAAATACGAAGCTACTTCAACAAGCTCGTGGGAAAGTGGAATGAAAGATGACGGAGTCTTTCCGTGAAGTTGTTAAAGGCCCCTCATATTTTATAGTGGAAGTTTTCAAACACACAGGAACACGGATGGCATTTTCCAGTGAATCTGTAGACCGTCCCTAGATCCACCGCTGCTGTGCCGGCTCCAGCCCCGGCCACCCATCCGTCCATCTCTGTCCGTTCACCAGTCCGTCTTTATTTTATGCATTTCAGACTGAGTAACAGACATCAGTACCTTTCTCTCCAAATATTTTCCCATAATTATCATTAACTAGAGTTCAACAATTGGCCATGGGCTTAAACGCAAGCTCTGCGCTCAGTGAAAGGCGTGTTTCCGTCCTCAGCGGTCTAGCTCGAGGCTTGTCCGTGTGGTTGACCCTTTCTAAGGACCGGCTCCTGGCGCTGAGCTCGCGGGCGCTGCCCGGGCTGCCCTGCCCGTCTCCTTCCTTCTCCCAGCTTCGGGCTGCGGTTGCTCTTCTTCTAGTTCCTCGGGTGCAAAGTCAGGTTATTGATGTGAGATCTTCCTTCTTTCTTAATGTGGCCATTTACACCTAAACGTCACCCTCCGAGCACGACTTTCACTGCTGCCCACAGCGTGCCATTCAGTGAGTTTCCACAAATCCAGATTCTCCTGCCACCCACACCCCTGCAAGGACCTGGAGCCTGGCATCACCCGGGACGTCCTCTCAGGCCCCTCCCCAGCCAGACGTCACCGCAGCCTGGAGCCGAACGCCTTCCGATTTCCTTCACGGGAGGTCGGCCCTGACCATCCCAGAGCTTGCACGCAGGTCGATGGAGGCCTCCCTCCTCCTCGCCGCACGGTGTGTCTGAGACTCTCGCCTTCTTTCCGCGTGGACCGGTAGTTCCTGGATTTCTGTTGTTCTCGTTTTGCTGAGTAGAATTCCGTCGTATGGAATGTTTATCGATCCTCTGTCTGTTGGTGGACACCTGGACGATATCCACTACTTGGCTTTTATGAATACGGCTTCTAGAACATTCGTGTCCAGGTCTTTTGGTGGAATTCCTGGGTTATAAGGTAGGTAAACACTTGGTTTTAAAAGAGCCATTTTTCATAATAGATGATATCTTGATGATCTTTTTATAAACCACTGTTTGAAAATCATTTCATCTCTTCGTCCATTAGTTTCTTTGGCCACCAGATCCTGAGGTTTCAGCTACAAACAGCTGTGAAGACGACCCTCAGATCCGTTTGTTCTGCAGGTATTGATGAGCATCTCCGTGTGGCGGGCCAGCTCCGGGCTGCAGACGGGACGGGACAGGATGGGACAGGATGGGACAGGCGCATGCGCGGCTCGTGCCCTCAGAGCCCTGCTGGGGCACCAGGCCCGGGACTCAGGGCCCGCGGCCGCGGTCAGGACTTGATAGTTCCCAGAACTGGAGATCAGGCGCCTCGGGCAGTTTCTCTGAGTCTCTGGAGGTGGCGGCTTAAGGTTACCTTTAGAGGACATGCGGTTCTTTGTTTTAGGAAACAACGTTAATGGGCCTTTTGCTTATGTGAAGGGAAAGCAAATATTATATTCTGCGACAGAAAAGTTCTAGTCAGCGAGGAGCTAAATTGCTCTGCATAATGAGGTAAACGGCTGTCTCCCTTGGGGCAGAATTGCATCTTTGTTGATTATGTTTTCTTTAGGAAATGTCTTCTAAATATGGATTTAATCTGCACTGTTCCTGAAGATGGCTGTTTGTTCTTAGAAGAAATGAGGGCGTATGTGTGTGTGTGTGACAGTGTGTGTGCATGTGAGTGTGTGAGTGTGTACATGTGCATGTGTGTGAGTGTGTGAGTGTGCATGTGTGTGTGCACTCTGCTTGCCTGAGAGGGTGGGAGTGTGTGCTTGTGTGATTGTGTGTGTGTGTGCATTTGTGTGCGTGAGTGTGCATATCTGCATGCCTGAGTGTATGCGAATGCTTGTGTGAATATGTGTATGTGTGTGCATGTGTGAGCGTGTGTGAGTGTGTACATGTGTGTGCATGTGTGTGTGAGAGAGTGTATGTGTGCACGTGTGCATATCTGCATGCCTGAGAGTGTGGGGGTGCATGCTTGTGTGAATATGTGTATGTGTGTGCATGTGTGAGCGTGTGTGAGTGTGTACATGTGTGTGCATGTGTGTGTGAGAGAGTGTATGTGTGCACGTGTGCATATCTGCATGCCTGAGAGTGTGGGGGTGCATGCTTGTGTGAATATGTGTATGTGTGTGCATGTGTGAGTGTGTGTGTGTACATGTGTGTGCATGTGTGTGTGTGAGAGAATGTATGTGTGCACGTGTGCATATCTGCATGCCTGAGAGTGTGGGGGTGCATGCTTGTGTGGGTGTGTGCATGTGTGTGGGTGTGTCCTTGTTCAAGCAGTAGCCGTGGGGATGGCAGGCAGAGCTGATGCCTACAGAGGGGCGTGATGCCTACAGCCCACCACCCAGTGCAAAGAGGCCCCAGGGGGCTGGGCAGGGGTGCCTGGCAGAGCGGCTGCTCATCTCCCAGACCCTGCAACAGGCCCTACTGCTATCACGGTCTACTCCTGGCCTGGTCCTGCATGGGTCCTGGGGGCATGGTCAGTATCTCTGAGTAAATGGTTCCTTCCTTAGAGGACAGATTATTTTTTCCAAGTTCTGCTCATCTTGGAAAGGACAGATCCGTGGCAAAAATGGAGGGCTTCAGACAGAGCTGGACTTTTTCAGAACATGCACGGGCACTGTCCTTGGAGAGGGGTGGGCTGCAGGCCTGGGATCAGGAAGACGGAGCCCCCATGTCCCCAGCTGGGGATGCCCTGAGGTGACTCAGAGGCCAGCACAGTCTGGAGTTTTCACACCCAGCCAAGGGCCCAAGCACCCAGCCAGGGCTACAGATGGAATGAGGATCCTGGAAGTCCCAGAGAGTGCAGCAGTCACCTAGGAGGAGCCGGGGAGATTCTCAGCTCTACAGGCCACAGCTGGGGCTCTGTCTTCTGGGGACAACTGTCATGACCCCAGAGGAGGCGTGACCCCAGGCGCACCCATGAACAAAGTGCAGGGGTTGCGTGGACAAGGGCAGGGCCCTGTGGGGCAAGGGACGGGGCCGCAGCCCTGCACGTGGACACCAGAGGCCACTGAGGAGGACCAAGACTGTGGGGCCCGGCCTTCAGGCTGGCTGCAGGGCCTGAGCCAGACTCGGACGACTCGGCCTCCTCTCGTTCCATCTGCAAGGTCCGAGGGCCCTGCCTTTAGAAGCCTTGCCGGCAGAACAGCCAGTGGGGAGTTGGGCACAGGCCCCTCCCACTGCAATGCCAGGTGACAGCAGGAGACAGGAGCGAGGGGCTGGCGCTGGTCGGGCATTGACCAGCAGGGACCACTGCAGGGCAGAGAGGGCCAGCAGGCAGGACCAGGGACTATCCTGCCAGGGACTAAGGAGACAATGCTATGGGGACAAGAGGGGATGACAGACAGAGGCAGATGGAGAGAGATACAGAGAGACAGAGAGAGACAGGGAGAGATGGACGGAGAGGCCAGGCGACTACATCCAGCAGGAAGGAGACCTCCCTCTCTCTTCCTGGGCTTGCTATTTCAGGAACCGTAACTAAATGAGCCCAAAGGGGCTGGGGTCGGGGAGAGGGGCTGGGGGCCTCTATTGGAGGGCAGCGGCTGGCAGAGGATGGGCTGGGGGTAGTGTGGGGACGGGGACGAGCCGGGGTCCAGGGCGTGGGGGATGGCACCGGGGGCTCCCCCAGCCTGCAGCCCTGCAGCAGTGTGGAGCTGTCCCCCTGCCCCCACTGCATCCTGCTGGCCTGGGCAGGACGGTCCAAGAGGCCTGAGGGAAGAGTTTCAGGAGCCCCTGCCTGGGTCCAAAGGAAGCCGTGTCTCCACCTTCCTGTTATTTTGCCCACAAGAATTTAGAGGGGCTGGAGTCACACTTTCTCCACCACTGGTTTTGTTGATGTCCACTTTTTGGAAGGTGTAGAGTGACCACGGTGCACGGTTCAGACAATGTCACGACTGCTGCCTTGAGAGACCAAGTACAATGGAGCAGAGAGTGTGGCCAGGCCTGGGGTGGCCAAGCCTGGTGCTCTCACGGTGGCCGTCGTGGATACGGTGGCCTCCTGGCTTCCACTGCCCAGTGGGGGCCCAGGTGGCAGACCAGGGATGGGAGACCTAAGCCCACGGACCGCCAGGGCTGGCTGTCACCATCGTCACCGGAGTCAGCTCTGGGCTGTGTGGACCTGCCGGGCTCACCTGGCCCTCCTCAGGCCTCGGCAAGTCCGAAGAAAGAGGAAGAGACCCCTCCGCTGGGGCGCGCCTGTGGACGGGCCCCTGCCCACGCTGAGGTCAGAGCCTAGCACGGCCCGGGGCGCCCTGCCCTCCCGCCTGACCCCGCCACCGAGCCGCGGTCGGAGGGCAGAACCCGAGGCTGCGCGCCAAGCCTCGCTCCTCCCTGGAGTTGATCCGCCCTGTGGCCCTGGCAGAGATGGCTGGTCTAGGGAGACCACCCGCTCCTGCAGTCGGGGACAGCCGTCTCGTGATGCAGCATGGCATTGAAGGGCAGCCGGTAAGCAGGGCCCTAACACAGGTGACCGTGGGCCTGGTGTCCACACATGGAGACAGCTGCCCAAAGGGCCCTGCTGGGGCGGGGTGGGGCCTGCAGGGCCTCGTGGACCCCCCACCCTTCACTGCTTGGTGGGAAGGGGAGCAGCATGAGCTGTGACCTCTGCGTGGGGTCCCCCCAGCCACAGTCATCCCCCATGTGACAACGGCTCCCTCCACGCCTGCCCACCAAGGGCTCCCTCCCAGCCCAGGCAGGGGTCCTCCCTGATCGCTGGCACTAGGGGCTCCAGGACAATCCACCCCTCAGGACAGCACATTTTAGGTGAACCTCTGGCTGTGCATGGCAGCCGCAGCCTGGCTCTCAGAGAGACCGTGGAGCACTGGGCCCCAAGATTCCAGTTCCAAGCCTGCGGGCTGGAGTCATATGAAGAAGGCTCCGGGCTTCTGTCCCTGTGACCATGGGCATGCCATACACAGCAGCATAGGCCACACGTGTCTCCTGGCCTCTGCAGGCTCCCTGCAGAGGGGAGTTGCTGGTGTCCTGGGGGAGGCCGGGATCAGGCAGAGGCAGGGCAGGCTGCAGGGGCCCATGGGGGCCCGGAGGCTGAGCTGGGTCCAGCCCCCTCTCAGTGGTTCCAGCCCCCTCTCAGTGGTTTCAGCCCCCGCCAGCCTCAGTCTCCTCATCTGTAAAGAGGGGACCACCGCCCAGCACGTCCACCCCAGGCCTCACTGTGGGGCTCAGAGGAGGGGCAGGCTCTGGGCACAGGGATGGGCGTGTCCCCCCATCCCACCACCTCCGCTTCTTCTGGGGCGTCCCAGGCACATGTGCCAATGAACCTCTCATCAGAAATGAAAACCACGCCTGCGGCTTTGTGCTCGTGGGAAAGGCCCACGCCCAGAGCGAGGCACACTGTGGCTCCCTCCCAGTGCGGGGGCCGGTAGGAATGACTCTAAGTGCTCGACGGGTTATTTAGTGACCAAGTCTCATTCTCACCCCCGTCCCCCGCCACCACCAGAAGAGTGACACATGGGACTGATGGAACTAGGCCCGAGGCCAGGCTGGGCTTCCCTGTGGGCTTCCCTGCTGGCCCCGCCATCCTCTGGATGCAGTCCCCGTGGCTGGGGACGCTTCTCCTGCAGACGCACATTCCAGCTCTTTCGGCCAGTATCTGGCCTTCATTCCACACCCCAGGCTCAGGCAGTTCTTCTCCTGTGACTCAGTCACCTGTGGGAGTCAAGCCCAGGCCTGCCCACCCTCAGGGCTCCCCAGGGAGCTTGGAAAGAGCCATCCGCCGTCACTGCAGTTTCTAATGTGTACACACCACGTGGTGTCCCTTCTCTTCCAGCCCCAGCTGCCACCAGGGAAGAAACTCAAGATCAGAGAGGTGCGGTGACTTGGCCAAGGTCACACAGCAGTTCCATCAGCCTCAGGTGTGGAGCAGGGAGTGTCTCACCTTCCCTGAGCCTCCAGCATAGGCTGGGGATGGAGGCGGGGGAGACGGGCTGATTTGAAGCTTTTGACCCTGCTGGTGAAGGTCAGACTCTTAGAGCTGGGAGGGTCTAAAGCTGTGTGTGAAACAGAACCCCAGCGTGTTGACAGGGTGTCTGAACACAGTCATCTCTCCACCCGTGTTTGCTGCTTGTGGCCACAGGAAACTCTGGGGCATCAGGGCCAAGAAAACCACGTATCCGAGGTGCGTGGCCAGGTTCGGACTGAGCTCCTCTGCTCGGTACTCTAAAGAGTCACACCTTCAGCTTCGGGTCTGTGCAGTGAGGCTGCGTCCTCCCCGACCCACCAGCCCCCAGGGTGTGGGATTGGTCGGAATGGACGTCTCTTTCCTCCCTGTTTTGGGGGTGGGAATGAGGGAACACAGTGCCAGGGGCTCAAGGCCTCAGAGGCTCCGGGGAAATGCAGACACCGGCACGAGCTCTGAGGGTGAGGTTCTCCCTACAGGGCAGATTCCCCACCCAGAGCAGAGTGCAGATTCACCTGCCATGGAAGAGGTGGAGAGGCATGGGGCACTGCCCACGTGACTGCCCTGCCACCCTTGGTTCTCCACAGCTGTGCCCGGCACGAGGTGCAGTGGTACCAGGGGCTCTCAGGGGGCACAGCCCCTGCCTTTGGAAAGCCACTCAGCTCAGGGGAACTTGAGGCCTGGAAAACTGAAGGTGTCCCATCCCGTGAGTTGGCCATAGGTCCTTCCAGGGCTTGGTGACTGGGAAAGCCTCTGGGGATCTGCTTTGTGTCCAAGGAGGCTGGAGAGGCCGCCTTGCTGGCCTGGCGGTGGAAGGAAGACCCTTGGCCATGTGTCAACCCTGCGTCTGACCAGCTCGCCAATGCATGTTGGGACATTGGGCTCTCCCCCTGCTGGAGTCCTTGCCCTGCCTGAGGGGACGTGCGCTGTGAGGCGGACATGTGTCTGGGCATGAGCTGTCCTGTTCTCGTGACTGCACCCCGCACCCCCGAGCTCTGCCATGGTCCTCTGGGGAAGAACACACTCGGTGTCTGGGAAGCACATGTACCCCTCACCCCGCTCTTCCTTCCCTAGTGGCAGAGGGCACATGGGCTGCTGCTCAGCACCAGCAGCGGAACGTCCCCCGGGGCCAGGGTGCTGCGGTCTGAGCTAGCGCACGTGCACTGGGACACGAACAAGCAGACGTCTGGGAATTGCTCTGATGAGACCCAAACAGGACCCGACACCCCCGTGCCCCATGAGATGTCCCACGCGCTCTCCCCCTGGGCCCAGCCTTCCCTCCTCCCCCTCCTCCCACTTCCACCAGCAGGTGCTCCCAACCCCACTGCAGAGAAGGCTGGGGTGACTCAAGCACGAATCACACGTGGCGTCATGGGAACCGCATCATGGGCGTTATGACCCTGACGCTGAGCCATTGGGTGCAGCGTGGGTGTCCAGAGGTGGAAGGGGACCCCGTGGGGATGGGAACAGCCACTAGGAAAGGCCATGTGACTCAGAGGATGGGCAAGACTGGGATACAAGGGATTTGGGTGTCAGGGAGAGGTGAGCCGGTCCAGGAACAGAGGGGCCCACTGAGGCCAGAATGGGGAGTCCAGGGGGCCACCGTCAAGAGGGAGTGATGTGACCATCAGGCTGGAGCAGACCTGAGGAGGACAGGTGGGGAGAATAGTGACATCACAAGTGTGAGAATAATCAAAATGACAACGTCTAGCCTCCTGAGCACGGATGAAGCCCAGCACTGCACCATGTGCTTCATGGGTGTGACCTCGTGGAGGGTGATGTCTGTCCTTCCACCTCACAGACGGAGGAGAAGTCAAGAGGGAGTGATGTGACCATCAGGCTGGAGCAGACCTGAGGAGGACAGGTGGGGAGAACAGTGACATCACAAGTGTGAGAATAATCAAAATGACAACGTCTAGCCTCCTGAGCACGGATGAATCCCAGCACTGCACCATGTGCTTCATGGGTGTGACCTCGTGGAGGGTGATGTCTGTCCTTCCACCTCACAGACGGAGGAGATGCTGCAGGAGAGCCTGGAGCTCCGCAGGTCACGTGGCTGCTGGAGAAGGCGCGAAGCCAGGTGAGGGCAGACTCAGCATCCCCGACTTCATGTTCGTTCTCAAAGTGCTGGCCATGGGTCGTTTCACCCTGGCACATCTGGAGGGGGCTGGGAAAACACGTCTCTCCCATTTGATGCCTGGGATGGAGAGACGGGGAGGCCCAGGTTGTGCCCAAGTCAGTGGGTGGTGGAGCCAGGCTTAGACTGGTCAGTGTGCAGAGATGCGGTGAGGCCAGCCGCTCACCTTCCCCACCACCACGGGGCCTGTCTGCCCCAGCCGCCCACAAAGCAGCCTCCTGTGCCTCCAGGCAAGGCTCCACGGTGAGCCCAGCCCCCCTCCCATTAACGCCAGCCAGGTCTCTGGCCCACAGAAGTCACTTTGTGCCACACACAGGATCAGGGAAAAGCTTTTGTTCCATGCCCTTTCCCGACCCCAGCAGCAGTGCTCCCAGGCAGGGAGGATTCTTATCCCCATCACCCCATCATCCAGCAAATGGAGTGTCAGGGAGCCAGGGTGGAGTCCCTTGAACCAGGACAGAGTCCCCCCCGCCCCCAGGTGAGCAGGTGAGATCCCTCTCCTCCCTGGGCGGAGAGACTCCGAAGTCCACCCTGGTCTCTGGCACCTGGTTCAGAGCTGACTGGCCTGGCAGGGTCTGCTCACCTGTGGCAGCACCTGCCAGACACCTCAGGCCTGGGGAGTCACCCCGTCCTCAGGGAAGGGCTGTGCTGTGAGAAGAGAAAACTCAATGAGAGTGCCCCCTCGGGGTTCTCCAGCCAATCGCCTCCAGCCGAGTCCTGCCCGGCCTTCACTAGGGTCCCCAGCGTGGGTTGGGCAGGTGCAGCTCTGGAGTTCAGGAGGGTGAGGAGGTTGAAGAATGGCCCCTCCAAAAGCCTTCGAGCACAGCTGGGTGTCAGGACAGAGACAGGTAGGAGCCTCTTCTGCAGGGATGGGGGCAAGGGCTGGGGTTGCCCTCACTCCGTGTGTGCCGTGATATCCTTTGTCATCCCTCTGTCCCAGGGAGTCTCTGGGGCCCCTCGACAAGGACAAAACAGACTCGGCAGGCCCCAGTCTGCTGACCGCAAGCTCAGATCAACCCCCTGCCACCCTCTTGCGGGCCATGTGCTGGGGACGGGAGATCATCAGCCAATCATGACTCACATTTTGTGGTTGATTAGCGCCATGTGGTGTCTGGACCTAAAGCAGAGGTGCTGCAAAAGAATGGTTTTCAAACACATGCAGAATAGTCTTGTTAACGTTTGCACAGTCAGGTTAGTACTGGCGGGAGCAGGTGAGGAGACAAAGGCATGGTCAGGAAGTGTGGACACTCTGTCCTTGTGACAAGACCCACGTGGAGGAGCTCTGCACACACCTGTGACCTAGACTGTCAGCACATGGGGCCCTCAGCTCAGCCCCCCTGCAGTTTCTCTTCATGCTTAGTGACAGCACTGGGCCCACTGGGTCAGCACCTCAGACACCTTCCCAAGCTGGGGGAGGTTGGGCCTCATCAGGCCGGCAGAGCTTTTGCTCCTGACCAGATCAGGGTCTGTCCAGCCCATCCTCCAGCGGGGTGACCTTTGTGGTGCCTGAGATAGAGAAGTGAGGTCCATGGGGTTGCTCCCCTGCCAAGTGCAGCCAAGGGTGGGGTGTATTGCTGACCTCATGATTCCAGAGAATTGCCGACATCTCCCAGGACCCTGCGGACAGAACCCAGGTGAGGACTGAGGGGAGAGGAGGTTCCGTTCGTTGAGCCCTGCAAGGTGTGCTGCGCTGTGCCGTGTGATTTCAGACATTAACCCACTAGCTCCTTCTTAAGCAAAGGAGCCAGAGGCCCGGAGGGGGTTAGGAATGTGCTCAGGGCTCAGCAGGGTTGTGGCTTCAGCTATGTCTTGCTCCAAACACGAGTGTCCACATCTCCAAATAGTGACAATCCAGCCCAAGCACCAACATGATCCCAACAGCATTTGTGTACACCCTCATCCTGCTGGTATACACAGGTGGGACAGGTGTCAGTCTGTCCCCCTGAACCCCACAGCCAGGGAATGCTCAATCCCTGTCCCTGCCAGATCCCGCCCTCCACACCCCACAGACTTCGGGGAGCTTGGGCTCCCCTCTTCCCTTGGATCCCCCACCCAGGGCTGGACAGGGCGCTCTGGGCTTCCCCACGGCTCCTGTCCCTGCATAGCCATAGAGGACAAATCCACACCTGCTGTTCAGTGTACTGAGGCCAATGGGGCTGCTTGGTCATTTAGGACGATCAGGTGCTTGTCCCCACAACTGGTTATCCATGCCAGGAAGGGTTGGTGAGGGAGCAGCACATGCAGCAAGACTAGTGCAAATACCTGGACCCATCACCAACCGACGCCCACCTCGCTGCTCAGTAACAAAGCGTTATACCCAGACAGGCCTGCCTGATCTCCTTCAGGTCACGGCATCCTGTGCTGAGAGGGAGGGCAGGTTTCTCAGCCGGGCTCTGCCGAGCAGGGAGCTGAGGCTTGCACCTGCCCCAGAGGCTGGAAGAGCCAAGCCTCATCCGCGCAGTGGTTCTTCCAGCCAGCGCTGTCTGAGCACCCGCCTGTGCCATGCGATGAGGAGGAAGAAAGCTGAATGTGTCCCCACGGAGCTCACCATGTCAGGATGGAGCCGACTCTGAACCAGTAGTCACCCTTCCATGAGCAGAGAGGTAGACCAGAAGTCCGCTGGACAACGGGCTTCTTGTGATGATTCCTTTTGTAGGGTTCGGTCTGAGCCACATCAAAAACTCAGCTCCTACCCCAGGGTTTCCAGGACTTAGTAGAGCCAGTGGGAGGACACATGGTCATCAGGCAGGCAACAGAAGCATAGTGGCTTAGGGACTCAGGGAGGCCATCCAGGATCTAGGCAGGTGGCCCCATCCAGACTCAAGCAGGTGACATCAGGCAGGACCTAAGCACGTGACCCCAGGCAGGATCCAGGCAGGACCCAGGCAGACAGCCTCATCTGGGACCGAGTCAGTGGTCCACGCAGTCATCACGCAGTCATTGATACCAGGCACCCCCAGGGAAAGTGCTGGGGCCAATGCCCCCATGACTGGTGTCAGGAGAAGCCTGAGATGCCTAGGTGTCCCTTGCTGGAGGGAGTGTGCTGTAGCCTAATAGCAACTCCCCTCATCCTCACTTACTGTCATTGCTCAGGTCTAGCCTGAGGTGGCAACACAACCGTCTCCAGGAGGGCCCACGTCCCCCTGACCTTGTCACGCTCCACTGCTGCCACTGCCCAGTCACACCCAACAGACTGTTCTCAGACTCCAGACACTTTGGGTAAGAGTGCCTCGCCTCTCACTCGGAGGCATCCTGCAGTCTCACCTGGACTCCAGGAGGAACCACAGGCAAGGTTTTCCAAGGCACCTGCAAGCAGGACGAGCTGGCTGTGACTGCCCGTGGGCTGTTGACCCGACATGAACTCCAGGGCCTCCTGACGCGTCTCCACCTGTGTGAGCCTGGCCTGGCAGGCGTAGGTGCCGGCCTCTGCAGGGGCTGTTCCCACATTCTGCAGGTGGCTAAGCTGACAACAGGCCAGCACTGGGAGGAGGAGGGTCATAGCCTCCCACAAAGCACTCAACCCCAGAAAACTCCTACTGGTGGGCGGGAAGACGCCAATTAACCTAACCTCTCAGTGGCTCCTGAGAGCCAAGTCCCTGCGGGCAAACACCTGAAAATGCCCACCTGGCTCCCAAGAAGGAAATACCCTGCTGAGCCCAGTCCTTGGTCTCGGGCTCCCCTCCCCTCCAATAGGGCCAGGAGCCAGGCGGTGGCGCAGCTCTCCTCGGGCTTAAACTTGGCCAAGAACAGTTTCTGGGGTGGTTCTTGGAGAAGTCACGTGCACAGGCAGAGGCATGGTCTGCCCCTGCAGCCTCCCCTGGCTGCCCCCTGCAGGGTCTGTAGGGAGCAGGCCCAGCCGAGCGTGGCAGAGCGGAGTGCAGCGGGAAGGGTGGGAGATCAGCCGAGAACCATCTTCACGAGTCCTCTCCCGTGCACCAGGCGGGAGCACACTCCCAGCCAGACGGGCCCACGGCTGTCGCTACGTGGCCGTGAGGCTCCACGGTCTGGGGATGCCTGCAGTGACCCCATCACGGCCCCCTGCCTCCCTCTGCCCCTGCCTCTGTGTCTCTGGTCACCTTGAATCCTCTGGGGCCTGGGCCAGGCTCAGGGGCCCTGCACCTGCACCAGATGCTCCAAGTCCTCCCACTCCTGGAGGCCGAGGTTGCTCCCTGACAGCAGGGAGGGGACAAAAGCCCTGAATACTGCTTTGTCATTGTGGGGTCACTGTCAGCTCACCCACGGTCTCCTCCATGCCACCACCCCCACTGTGGGTGGCCTCCCGTGAAGAGGGTCTGCCCTGCAGTTCCTTTGGGGTCAGACTTCTCTCTCAAAATCTAGGATCAGGGCTGAGACAGCAGCAGGGGTGCCATCAAGTGGAAAGCTCGGACGGGCTGGCAGATTCTCCCTTCACGAGGCACTGGCACCGGGTGAGCCTGGTGCTGGGTGACCTTGCTTTCGCAGCTGGAATCTGATTCTGGAACCACTTTAAAGTGCTTCCCGTAGGGATGAGAAGGAGGAGATGTGTGGTCGAGGCCCAGTCGAGCTTAACAGCCCGTGGAAGCCGTGGCCTGGGAACCGGGAGGGCTGGTGGCAGCAGGGCGCAACCTCTCGCTCCTCTTCCGACTTCACAGACCTGCCCAGCCAAGCCTTTCGGGGAGGAAGCCTCCATGCTCTGGCCTGGGTGCTTGCAGGGAGCAGCACGTGCGTTCTGCTCACTTTTGCTTTTCTTAATCCAGGAGCAATGAAGGTACCCCCAGGTCACCACAGGCCGGATCTTCGTCCTGTCCTCAGAACACCCCATTGAGGGAGCGATTTCCTCAGCTTTTACACTTGCTGGCAGCTCTACAGAGCCCCCACCAATCCCGCTGCCCAGCTCCAAGTTCAGGCCTTTCCCCACTCCTCCCCGCCCGAGCACCTCTAATGAACCTAACTCTGCCTGCGTCGAGAGCCTGGTTCTCCCAGGGCCTGTCGCAGGCAGGTCAGGACCAGGAGGAGAAGAGTGATCCGTGCAGAGCTTTCTATGCCACACATGCGTTCTGTCCCCAGCTCTAAGGCGCACATTCTTTTCTTCCCGTTTTCAGATCTGTGGCTGTGTCTTTAAACTAGTGCACACAGGTTGTGTAGTGACGCTTCTGTCCAGGCATATTTTTTCCCCTGAAAAATCCTCAGGGATCTGTTTTCACATTGAGAGCATCTTAAGTCCTGGAGATGCGCTTTAGGGTTAGAAAGATCCCCGCTCAACCCTGGTCCTGCTACTTACAGCCGTGTGACTCCAGCAAATCACCTGACTTGGCTGAAACCTCCCCAGCCCCCACTGTTAATTTAGGTGGAAAGCAAGTGTCGCGTCATCCAGAAAACAGCTCCCTTCCGGGCCCCTGCACTCTGGGTAGTGATGCTGTTTGGTACCTAACCTAGCAGTGGTGCCTGATCTCATGGGCCCTTGACGTCTTGGGGGCGTCAAGGTCACCTTAGACAGCTGACCTCTGCTGTCACTTCAGACCTACGCCTGGGGATATCCAGGCAGCCTACAGAGCCAGCAAGATGAGCCCGATTTCCCAAGCATACCAGTCTGCCAGGCCTGGCTGGAGGAGACCCGGTACTGATGCCGCCTCTGCAGCTTGCTCGCTTGCAGCCAAGGGCACGTCACCAGCCTGGCCCAACTGCTTCCTTGGACAGAGTCCTCGCGAGCCTGCCACGGTGCTCAGAGGACTGGCGTGTGCAAAGATGTTCCGGCAACGGCACAACGTGCCCTAGTGTTAACCACTGCTGTTTCTATCTTTATTATTACCAGCTTGAGGTCCCCGGGACTGCTGCCTCCATCCATGGATTGTCTCTGCCCTGAGAGACCCCAGTTTTACAGGTGGAGAAACTTAGGCCCAGGCAGTCTGGGGGTGCCCAGGAGAAGCAGGGGCCAGGTGGGGAACCAGACGGTCTGACCCCAGAGCCCCGCCCTCCCGGCTGCTTTCTGAGCACCAGCCCTGGCTCAGGGGGAGCTTGGGCGTGTGTTGAGCTTTCCACAGGCAAGACCAGCGCCTGGTGTGCAGGAGCCGGGATTCGGACCTGAGGACATGGGCTGTACATGTGTCTCTTCCTTCCTGTGAAGAAAAACAGTCCCAAAAAGCGGGACTCTGAGCCCAGTGATATCAAATGTCAGGTCCATATATTACCATAAATACTGTGGTATGGTCATGAATGGCTGAGTCCCTGCCTCGCCCACAGAGCAGCTCCCTCCTCCTGTGGCATCCAGGAAAATGAGAGAGAATCAGCTCGGGATCCACTTCTTGGCAGGTCAGGCAGGCAGTTTCAATTCAAAACACACCCATAGCTTTGGAGAGAATAAGTCCAGCGCAGCCTGGGGAAGGTCAGAGGTGAGATAAAGCTGCTCCGTGCAATGCTGGCGAGTTCCCCTCTTAAAGCGATTATTAAGTTCATCTGGAAGACAAATGAGATCTGCAAATCAAAAGCAGAATTAACGAGTAAAAGGGACTGCAGGATTTGATCTGGATGCATTTGCAGGGATAAATGGACAGTCCACCCGCATCTGGACTTTCTGCCTCTCCCAAGGAGCCGCTGGCCTGGGTCAAAACCTTCCACGTACCGGATCATGGGATTGGACGTGATGTTTTCAAGCAAGAATAATGAGCCCTTGGCTGGCGAATGTCACCTTCTTGCTTATAAAACTGTGCTGCTTCAAAGAAAACCAGTTACAGGGGCTCAGGGACGCTAGGTTTGCCGGATCTCTTCAGAGCCCGTGTTTTAAGGCACTCGGGGCGCTGGCAGCCTCCCTCCTTCAGCAAATCTCCAGGAGCGGGCGTCCAGCCCAGACCGTTCTACACCTGAGACCGAGCGTTCGCTCCCCATGAAACCCCCCTCATAAATGCCAGCATTGTGGGGCCGGGTGGTAACCAGGGCGAGGAGCACTGAGGGTCCCCAGGGCTCCCTCGTTCAGATGCCCCGTCATAAGGAAATAAGGTGAGGTGGATTCTCACTTGTGCCCGTGACCCCTCTGAGCAACACCTGCTCCCTTGTTTATGCTGGTCTCACTTTTAGGGGAAATGTTTCTAATCTGTAAGATTTTTCCCCACTTTCCACGTGTTTTCTCAATTGGCCACACACACTCCAGACTCAGCCTGCCTGGTTCCAGCAGCAGCTCTGTGACTCTGTCCTTGCTGGAAAGATGGCACGGCCCGTGGACACCACCCTCTGTCGGGCAGCACCACAGGAATCAGACTAGGAACGTGAGCAAATGCGTTCTCTGCCCTCCAGGACTCCTGCTGCTGTTTCGTGCTGAACACTTGTAGAAAGCCAGCTCAGCGGGTCTGGGTTCCGGCTCCAGGGAGCAGAGGGCCGCCATGAGCATCATTCCCAGGGACATCGGTCTGCTGTCGGCTTCCTAATCTGACTCCCAGGGCTAGAAACCAGCTGGAATCTCAGTGGGAGGATTGCTGGGCTGTGCTCTGTGACACTGGGAAGGGCTCGCGTAAGCCTGAGCGGCTGACGTTGTCGAGGCCGACTCTTGCCCCAGTCCGTGGTTCTGGGATGTCCCTGTGGCCCCAGCTCCTTTCTGAGCGAGCTGCCCTCAGGACCGATGATCCGTCTGACTGTGGGCTGTGCCCCGACTTGCCTGCTTGCCTGGATGAACATGGAGGTGCCGTGTGGGCCTCAGCAAACCCTTCCCCGGCCAGCCACCCCGAAGGCCAGGGAAACAGCTGTGAGCAAAACAGGCCCAGCACGTGGTCCGAGGGCAGCCCCATTTCCAGGGGGAGAAGCAGACAGCAAACCAATAAATGAGAAAAACGGTAACGTTGGATCATGGCGAGTGCTCTGGAGAAACTGATGCAGGGAAGGGGACAGGAATGCTGGTTGGTGGGGACTGCACTGCTTGACAAGAGTCAGGGATGCCCCTGGGGTGACAACGTGGGGCAAGTGAGTGACTGAGCAGGTGGGTGGCCGTGGGAGGGCCTGCGGGTGGGAGCTCAGGAGCTTGTCTGAGCAGCTGGATGGAAAGCCTGGCCTGGGCAAAGTCCCCTTCCTCTGTGGGCCGACACTTAGATTTCTTCTCAAGTGAAACCACTCCGCAGAGCATCCTCACAGAGCGATGTCTGCTGCATCTTGGAGTATCCAATGGAAGATTTGTCTCAGGCAATTTGCCCTTCTCTGTGTTTACTGTGTTGTGGCATGAAGGAACTTTTATGTTTATGCAGTCAAACATGTTAATGATTTTCTTTCCATTTTTCTAATTCTTTATGTTTAGAAAGGCTTCCCCATGAGCTCAGGTACTCGCCGGTGGTTACTTCTGGTTAGTTCATGTTTCCCTGTTCACAGCGATCTTTGTAATCCATCTGGAAGGTGTTCTGGACTGGGATGTGAAGGACACTCAGGACTGGGTTGGCCAGTCATCCTGGCAGCGTCAAGTGAGAATTCTGTCCTCTACCTGTAGAACTGGCACTTCTGCCACCCTTCACGTGCTCAGTGTCTCTGCACTAGGGCCACTTTGGATGGCCTCTGGCACTGCCATCTGTGTCCACAGGCCTCCACTCTGAGTTCTGGGTCCAGGGCTTCCCCCACACCGAGCTCTGGGGAGCTTTTCACGTTGTCTCCACAGCAGCAGAGTGTGGCTTAAAGGCTGGTCTTGGCCACAAACTGTCTGTTACTGGTCTCCAGTGAGTTAAGTACAAACATGGACAGTGTTTAGAAACTGTTTCTTGGAAATTTGACCTTGCTGCGGCATTTCTGTTGCGCTTCATGGAAGTGCTGGTGCTCAGCAGCTTGGAGAAGAAGGCGGCTGCTCTGCGGCACCGGCGCCTCCCGCTGTGCGCTGGGCTCGGCTCACCTAACCCAGATGTCACTGCTGGGGCTGCTCTTTCTGTTTCTGTTCAGTTTGTCCGTATTTCATTTCCTTTCCGTCTGACTTCGAAAACAAAGGGAGCTAGTTAATGGGAAGGCAATCTGTTGTGTTACCTTTTCATCTATCCCGCCTTGTTTCAAAAACCTTCACTATATCTGAACATTCAGCCTAGGTGTTTTCTGAAATTTCTTATTTTCTGTAATGCTTTTAGCACATCAATTACCTTTTGTAAAGCAATACGAAAAAGGAGAAGTTGCCGATACCGAAAGGGGAAAGGACATAAATAAATGGCATTAAACATAGAAAAACAATTTTAACCTCACCAGAATGTAAGTAAATACAAGGTATCACTAAAAATGAATAATGCTTTTTAAAAAATCTATCCTATTGATAGACATAACTGGAGACTGACCGCCTGCTTGGGAGGCTGCACTGAAATGGGAGCTTTCCTCCCACGTGGATGTGTGAGCCGACCTGGCACCACAGCAGAGACCAGGAGCAGAAACAAAGCATGTGCTTTTCGACCTGGCATTTCTATTTTTAGGAATATGTGCTAAGAAAATCACCAAAGGAGCACACACAATTCTAGTACAATAAACTCCTCAGGGTATAGGGTATAATGGGGGGGGGGGCGGGGAAACAACAACCATAACAACTACAACAAAATCGGGGAAGAACTTAACTGTCTTACGATAATGAGAGAGTTAAATCATGCTGCACCAATTCAGTGGGTTAGTATGTAGCCACTAAAAATCATGCAAAGGATTTAAAACATGAAGCAATGTTCTTGACATAGTAGCACATATTAAATAGTGCAATAGCGTAATCCCAGACATGCACACACGCACACGCGCACACGATGCTGTGAACGGATGCAGAGGACTGAGGGACAGCACTTAATTTTTGCTCACTCAGAATATCTTCTGACTCCATGTTCCATTCCCACGTGCTGATAGAAATGTGCATGTGACCATTTAACGTAAGTCATTCCTGGGCGTTGGCTCTGATAACCCTCTCACCTCTGCCATCACCTGCCACACACCTGGGGTTCTGCAGGGGTTTTGTCCTGCCATGATGTTCACTTAACTTCTGGGTGAATGCATTTACTGCTGCAAGGTCACTGTGCAGATGCCCGCTGCTCCCTCACTGTCTGCTCACAGGCCCCAAGGCAATGACACCACAGTGGCATTGAGCACCCCCAGTGTCCAGATTGTGGTTTCTAACTCCACTCTCCAATTAAAGGAGCCAGGACTCCCTGGAGAAATGGCGTAGTCTAGGTATGGGGCAGGGGATATATGAGATAAACCTGGAGAATCTTGGAGTGCCAAAAAGCAAGAAATTGCTCCAAATAGACAAGAAAAAATACACAAAATGATCGAGGTGCATCAAAGGGATGCAGGAGCGAACTGGAAGAGCTCCCAATGGCCAAAGACGGAACAAGATGAGAAACAAAATTAATAAAGTAGTATTGGATTATAACCCCAAAATGAAATAAACATCCCCGAGTCCAGCTGATATAAATAAATGACCGAGAAAGAAGCAGGAAGAGGCAAGGAATGGATTCTCCCCTAGCGTCTCTAGAAGGAGCCACCTTGAGTCCAGCCCCATAAGTCTCACTCAGATTTCTGCCTCGAGAACTTCAGGAGAATGAACTGCTGCTGTTTAAAGTCACTGAGTCTGTGGTCTTGATACAGAAGCCACAGGAAAGTAAACAGCCATCTCCGTTAGGCATGTTTTGATCTCTCTGGACACATCTCTGGCCCCACGGGACTCTCTTGCGGCCACGGCTGCACCTGTTTTGGCTGGATGCTGGGAGCTCTTCCCACCGGATGTTGGGGGCCACCCTGCACGGCATCAGCAGCCCTCCAGGCAGGCCAGGAAACAGCTGCGAAACAAACACCCTCACTTTCTTCCAGGGACTCACACCTGGGAAGCACCCACACGTGTGCCCTGCGCATGCAGGGTGCCTGCAGGTGGGCCCCTGGCAGCCCCCTACCAGAGCTCACCCTGGCGATGTTCTGGGCAGGGCTTCACCTACCCCCATGCCACACCCAGGTACACACATTGAGCCCTGTCTGTGACCATGTTGAAGATGCTCTCCTCGGGTCTGGGGCGCGGGTGGGAGCAGCCCTCAGCCCCGCCCTGCACAGCTCAGCCTCCAGGTCCCTTCGCAAAGCTCTCTCCATGCTGTCTCCCCTCTGCACCCTCAGAGTGGCCAGGCCAGGTGGAAATCGGAAGTGCTGCCTTGGTGGGGGTCTCACAGCTCCTCTGACACATGCCAGGGTTCTTCTGGTTTATCCACCGCCTCAGTCACATCTCTGAGAAGTGCCTCGAAGCAGAGGTGGTGGAGCCAGGAGAGCAGCTAAGCAGACCTGCCTGGGGGAACAGGGTGGCTCTGAGGGGTGGGGTGGGGGGTCTCAGGTGGAGGGGAAGCTGCATGGGGCCTTGAAGATTTAGGGTGTGGGTTCTGAGGAGGAGAGAGAAGGTCAGGAGGCCAAAGGTGGACAGGGAAGGTATAGCATGAACTGGGAGGGAGGCAGGGGCCAGGCCAGCCCAGGTGGCCATGGGCGGGTGTTCACCTCCCCTCAGGTCAGGGGTGTGATGTGACCTGCTGTGGGGAAGCAGATTCGGGGGAGGTGGAGAGCTGGGGGAGCCTGGCGAGGACACTGATGCCATCCTCTGGGCCAGGATGGTGGTGTGGACTGAGGAGGAAGACGGGGTGGAGTCACATGCTGTAGGAGGACAGGGCAAGGCTTGAAGCTTGGATGGAGCGTTTGGTGGCTCCCAAAGGTCCCGCTTGTGTGACAGAGCGGACAGAGGAGAGCAGGGTAGGGGGAGTTTGCAAGTTGGGTTTGGGCAAAGTAAGTCTGAAGTGCCTTTTGGACACTCATGAAGAAACGTCCAGGCTGTTTGGCTGTTTTGGTCTGAAGCTCGGAGGAAGAACCTGAAGTGGAGAGGTAGCAGGTGCACTGTCGGCACATGGCATCCTCTGGAGCTGGGGCTGGGGGTGACAAGCTCAGGAAGACGGTGCAGAGGGCCCAGTGTGAGCCCTCAGAAGCTTCGGGACAGGAGGAGGGGCCTGCAGAGAAGGCCCAGCGGAGGAGGAGAAGGAGGGAGAGGGGGAGAAGGGGAGCAAGCAAGGACCAGAACAAAGTCAAGGAGGTGCTTTCATGGACTACAGCTGTTGTGGGGACAGGAGACGCACCCTCACCCACGCAGGCTCGCAGGACGCCCAGGAAACCCACGCAATTCCAAAAAGCAGATGCTATGCAAGAAAACAAGGTACTGGGTGCTGGGCTCCTTTTTGGAGATGAGCAGGAGGTAGTCATGAAAAGGACTCTCACAGAGGGGGCAGTCTGCGAAAGGGGAAATTGCCACCGCTAGGTGCAGGAGACAGCCACAGAGACGGGTCAGTCCCGGGCAGGGCGACACCTGCAGCATCCTCTAATTCCACCCGGTAAGCAAGGGGGAGTTTCTCCTGAAAGAAGAAAAAAGGAGAAAATAATGAATTAGATTGAGCAATAATCCACAGAAGCTCATAATTAAATCAATAATGTATTTATTATTGCTTAGGTATTTAGATTATCCCAAGTTTTGCTATATTATGAGTTTTATTTTAAAACAAAATGAACTACCAGTAAAGGGTGATTTATTTTATTTTATTTGTAATGATAAGCCATAACTTTTAGGAGAAAAGCATACTGATTTAGGTCATGTTCATATGTTCCTCAAAAATTGCTAACATATTACACTAACTCAAGAACGGCATGATGTATAGAAAATCCTAAGGAATCCACTAAAAAACTATTAGACCTAATATTACAGCAAAGCTACAGGACATAGCATCAATTATATTTTTACACACTAGCAATGAACAATCTGAAAATGGAATTGGCATACTGATTTAGGTCATGTTCATATGTTCCTCAAAAATTGCTAACATATTACACTAACTCGAGAATGGCATGATGTATAGAAAATCCTAAGGAATCCACTAAAAAACTATTAGACCTAATATTACAGCAAAGCTACAGGACACAGCATCAATTATATTTTTACACACTAGCAATGAACAATCTGAAAATGGAATTAACAAAACAACGCCATTTACATTAGCGTAAAAAAGAATACATACTTAGGAATCCATTTATCAATGAGTATAAAATATATACTCTGATATATTTTGTGATCTGAGTATTACAAAACACTGTTGAGGGAGGTTAAGGAAGACTTAAACAAATGGAAAGCCGCCCCATGTTCACAGATCAAAAACTTGTCTGTGAAGTGGCCGTGACAGTCTCGGGTGGACCTGGCTGGACTACAGTTCCTAGGTATTCAATTGAACACTAACCTAGGTGCTGCTGGGATGGCATTTTGTAGTTGTGTTAAAGTGCATATGTAGTTGACTTTAAGTAAGGGAGATTATCCTAGACAATCTGGCCGGGCCCGGTTCAATCAGTTGAAAGGCCTTCACAGCAAGACTGAGGTTTCTCTGAAAAAGAAGAAATCCTGCCTATGGGCAGTAGCTTCTACTTGTGCCCCAAAGGTCTAGGCTGTTATTCCTGATGGCCTGCCCTATGGACTTCAGACTTACCTAACCAGCCTCCACGATTGCTAAGTTAATTCCTTGCAATAAGTCTCTAAATACAAACACTCTACTGGTTTGTTTCTCTGGTGGAACTTTGCCAGATACAACAGCAACATTCCCCAAACTGATCTACAGATTCAGTGTGATCCTTATCAAAATTCTAGCTAGATTTTTTGCGGACATTGACAATCTGGTCCTAAACTTCATATGAAAATTCCAAGGACCTAGAATAGCCTAAACAATCTTGAAAAGGAAAACATAGTTGGAGGACCACACTTCCTGATTTCAAAACTTCGTGTAAAGCTATAGAACCATGAGAGTGTGGTACTGACCTAAGGATAGAAACGTTGATCAGTGGAATAGAACTGAGAGTCCAGAAATAATTGATCAATTTTCAAAAAGGGTGCTTAGACAATTCACTAGAGAAAAAATAGTCTTTTCAACAAATGGTGCTGGGACAACTGTATATTCACACGCAAAAGAATGAAGACCCATATTTCACAGGACATAAAAAACTTAACTCAAAAACGGGTCAAAGACCTACATGTGAGAGCTAAAACTCAAAAACTCTTGAAAGAAAAAATAGGCATAAATCTATATGATCTTGCATCAGGCAATGGTTTCTTACACAGGACACCAAAAGCATAAGCAACAAAAGAAAAAATAGATAAATTGGACTTCAACAAAATTAAAGACTGTTTTTCTTCAAAGGACATCATCAAGAAAATAAAAAGAGGGGGCCAGCCCGTGGCTCACTTGGGAGAGCCTGGTGCTGACGACACCAAGCCAAGGGTTAAGATCCCCTTACCGGTCATCTTTAAAAAAAAGAAAGAAAAGTGCTGACAACACCAAGCCAAGGGTTAAGATCCCCTTACCGGTCATCTTTAAAAAAAAGAAAGAAAAAAAGAAAAAGACATTCCATAGAATAGGAAAAAATGTTTGCAAATCATATATCAGATAAAGGACTTGTATCTAGAATATATTAAGAACTCTTACAACTCAATAATAAAAGGACAACTCGATTTAATAATGGGCAAAGATGCATTTATACGCATTTCTCTAGAAAAAGGTGACCAATAATCACATGGTAAGATGCTCAACATCATTAGCATCAGAGAAATACAAATCAAAAGCACAATAAAATGTTATTTCACACCCACTAGGTTGGCTGTGATGAGAGAGACAGATAATAATAAGTGTTGACCAGGATGTGGAGAATCAGAACCCTCATGCACCGCTGGTGGGAATGTAAAATGGTGCAGACATGTCAGAAAACAGCCCAGCAGTTTCTCAAAAGATTAAACACGGAGTTACTATACGACATAGCAATCCCTCTGCTAGATACACACCCAAGAGAAATGAAAACCCGTCCACACAAACCTGCACATGAATACTCACAGCAACTCTGTTCACAGGAGCCCAAAGTGGAAAGAACCCAAATGCCGATCAGCTTATGAATAGATAACGAAAATGTGGTGTATGCATAAAAATAAATGACGTGCTGCTGCACGCTATAGCGTGGATAAACCTTGAAGACGTTACGCTAAGTGAAGATTTCAGACACAGACGACCACATACTGTGTAGGGACAGAGAGTAAGTAAGTGGTTGCCTGGGGCTGGGTAGGGGGTGACAATATTCTGAAATTGATTGTGGCAGCTGTACAGTTGTAAATACACTACAGCCACTGAACTGTATACTCTAAATGGGCAAATGGTACAGTATATGAGTTATATCTCAACAAAGCTATTATGAAAAAGAATAATAAGATAAACTGGTCCTATTAATAAGTGAGTCTCTACAAGTTAATAAGAATGACCCTTCCCTGGACAAAGAAAGTGTTGTTCAACTCTACAAAGCCTCGGGAAGAGAGTGGGTGAGAGAGGGGGAGAGAGAGAAGTGGGGAGGAAGAGAGGAGGGGGCTTCCAGCTGGTGGTCCCGGCAGGCTTGGGGCTGGCAGGGCAGAGTGGTGGGGTCTAGCTGTGGGTGGCCATCTCTGAGAACCTACTGTTTACAAGACACATGTAGAGATGAATCTGGTGGCTCAGTGGACCTCATGGCATGACAAAAAGCACCAGACACACAGGAACAAGAGCCACCACCTGCAGACCAGAGGTGGGACAGAGACGGGCAGGATCCGGGCAGGTGTGAAGGAAAGGTGGGCTTCACATATGTGCGGAAGGAGGGAGGGCAGATCCAGGAGAGAACCAGGAACAGAGTGGGTGACAGGAGAGTCTGAGCCAGGGAGCAGTGGCTGGCTCACTCCCCGTGGACGGAGCATGTGGCAGTCCAGGGAGGAGCAGGCAGATGGTAGAGAACCCTGAGTGTCACGCAAGGACTGGGCTTCATTCAGGGGACAATAAATATTAGAAGGAGGGTGGCCTTGGCATGTCAGATGTGGGCAGAAGGAAGGACACTAGCCTCCTCCCTCCAATCCTGTGTCCCAAGGCCACGTTGGTCACCCCAACGCCCTTCCGCTTCTTCACCCCAGGTCCCAGCCTTGACACACACTGGTCAGGTGCTGTCGCCACCAAGACACAACTTCTCTAAAAGCCAGAGATACAGAGGCAGCCCAGCACGGAAGGGAACCTCCCTCCCCAGCTCCTCGGAGCCCATGAGATTCAAGCGGGGGGTGCAAGTCTCCCAGCTGCAGGTGCTGGTGGCACACGGACTCATGCCAGGCACCCCCACTCTACCATAGTGCCAAGGAGAGGAGGACACTTGCTCAAGGAAGTGTTTGAACTGGAAAGTCCTAGGACCCCAGAGTGTGGGACAGGACCTCAGAAAGCACTGGATCCCTCTGCAGGGCTGGGGTCTGTTGACCTTCTGAGGACATTTCATCATGAGAAGTGGGGTCAGCTCAGACACATGAATGTGTCTCCCAAAGGTTCATGTATTGGAAACTTAATTCCCACTGTGACGGTGTTAAGAGGGCAAGAAATCCTATCACAGTAATTGACAAGTGGGGCCTTCAAGAGGTGATGAGACAGTGCGGACCGTGCCCTTCCCTGTGAATGGGCCGGTCCACTGATGGAGTGATGGGCGTGGTTCCGACGGCTCTGCCAGGACAGCGAGTGAGCGAGTGAGCTCTCTCTGCTCAGCCCATTCTCGCCCTGTGACACGCTGCGTTGCTACGGAAGGCCCTCACCGGACGTGCTCCCTGGACCTTGGACTTCCCAGCCTCCAAACTGTAAGAAATAAATTTCATTTCTTTACCAATGACCCAGTTTCGAGCATTCTTTCATAAGCAACAGAAACAGACCAATACAATAGAGGAATGCCAAATGCCACCTGAACACCCCGGTGCTCTTTTCTGGGAAAGGAGCTGGAAGGACAGGGAACTTGGGTACTGAACAGTCCAGGTGAAAAAAGGCAAATGATTTGGACACACTGACCTGGTGTAAAATGCAGCTCAGCCATTCACCAGCATTGTGACCTCAGGCACATGATTTAACTTCTCTGGGCCTGTTTTCCAGAAAGAATCTTCTGGAAAGTGGGGCCAAAATGTGGGTAATCAGAGCACTTACCTGGCAGGGTAGCTGAGGGAAAATGCCAAAGGAGGCAGCCTCATAAAACCCTCACACCCCCACCGAGCCTGGCCATGGGCGGGGCGGGTGCTGTGCATTCTGGTGAGTGGATGGATCGCAGTCGAGTTCAGTTTACTGGGAAGGTCAAAGGCTCTGGCCGTCTCCCCCCCCCCCACCCCTCCAAAACCAGAGAGGAGCACGGAAGATTCTGTTCTTGTCCCAGACCCCGTCCCTGCACCTGGACGCTGGTGATCGATCTAGCATCTGCCCTGGACCCTCCTGTCCCTCCTGCCAGCTCCACTGCCATCCCACTGTCCTCTGCCTTCCTCATGCCCTCTCCTTGGTCTTGTGGCACAGCTGGAACATCATGAAATGATACATGTGCCTCTTGCCAACTGGCTGCTGTGCCTGGCAGCGATCCAAGACAGACGAGCCATTCCCGGCACCCAGTGGGTCAAGTGGCCGGGGCAGAGCCATGACAGATAACGGGTGTGGGGCTTCTCCACAGGCGCAGGGAACAGCAGACTTTGACATCCCTCTAACAGGCAGGAAGCCGTGGGGGTTCCACGGGGTATCGGAGGTGGGCAGGGACGCGTGGAGACCCTGGCTCTGCAATGGGTTATCTCAGGACATTGCTCCCTGGGGGTCTGGCTGCCTCACAGGAGAGGTGGACGGCAGCAGAGCTCACCAGTGAGATCATTTTCCAATGTTCAAAGCACGAACAAGAAACAACACCAGACGTACAGGTAGACTTGCCACTGCGAGGCTGACGAAGGAGACCAGAGCGGGTCAGGACAGCCTGGGGCAGGGGTTAGCACATCCTTGGGGGCTTTGTTAGGGCAGGAAGGGGTAGGGACACCATGAGAAGGAAGGGGACAGTGTTGCCATTGGCCCCAAGCAAGCTCTAAGAAAAAGCCACTGTACTTACAGGTAAATTAATGCCAGCACGAGCAGCCCAGGTGGGAGCCTTTCCCACGGGGTGCTGGTCACCAGGGCTGGCTCTCCATCTCTGTATGGCCCACCAGGGTGCCCCTTTCATTGAATGAGTCAGTCCCAGAGTCTGCAGGGTGTACATTTGTTTCCTAATGAACAACAGCAGCAAAAAGGGCCTTGTGGGTAGACCACACTTGCCCCTCACTCGGGGCCCTGCCTGCTCTCTGACCGTGCAGCCAGGGACTCGGCTCCAACCTGAACCCCCCACATGTGACTCCCACAATCCTGGTCAGGTGGACCTCAGAGCCACCCGCCTCCCACCCCAAGATCTTCCCAAAAGAGCTCTCGTGGTCACAATCTTCCTGTAAGCTGACAGCTTTCCAGCAGACAGTGTGTCTCACAGGCAAGAATGCATCCGGGAAACTGCATTCCTGGGCTCACGTGCGTGGCCCTTTTCCACCTATTTTTCTAGCTTTTTATTTTTTATTATTAGCATATTAATTATTACAAATTGTGATTTTTCTTTATGCCCTTTACCTGACCTATCACTCCCCAAACCCATCTCCAGTATCCTTAGGTCTGTTCTCTCCTGAAAGTTCAACATGTTGTTGTGGTCTTTCTTTCCTTTCTTTGTTTCTTTTCTTTGTTTCTTTGTTTCTTTGTCTCTTTCTTTCTTAGCACCCACTTATGGTGAAAACGTGATATTTCTATTTTTTTGTCTGGCTCATTTCACTTAACATAGTTTTCTACAGACTTATCCGTGTTGCTGCAAATGGCAGAATTTTATTCTTTTTTTATGGCTGAGTAGTATTCCATGGTGCGTATATACCACATTTTCCTTATCCAGTCATCCACTGATGGGCACTTAGGTTGGTTCCATATCCTGGCTATCGTAAATAGAGCTGTGATGAGTATGGGAGTACAGGTGGCCCTACAACATGATGTTTCCATTCCTTTGGATATATTCCCAGTACTGGGATTGCTAGATTGTATGGCAGTTCTGTCTGTACTTGTTTGAGAACACTTCGTACTGTTTTCCAAAATGGCAGTGCTAGTTTACAGTCCCACCAACACTGCAGAAGGGTTCCCCTTTCCCCACATCCTCACCAACATTTGTTATTCTCAGGCTTTTTAATAATGGCCAGTCTAACTGGAGTGAGATGATATCTCACTGTGGTTTTGATTTGCATTCCTCTGATGACTAGTGATGCTGAGCATTTTTTCATGTACCTGTTGGCCATTTGTACATCTTTGAAAAATGTCTGTTCATCTCCTTTGCCCATTTTTTAATTGAATTATTTGTTTTGTTATTGTATACTTGTTTGAGTTCTTTGTATATTTGGATGTATAGTTGTATGCAAATATTTTCTCCCATTTCACAGTTTGTCCTTCTGCTCTGTAGATTGTGTCCTTTGCTGTGCAGATGCTTTTTGGTTTGATACAATCCCATTTGTTTATTTTTTCTTTTGTTGATTGTGCTTTTTGGGGTCTTATTCATAAAATCTTTGCCCAGTCCTACTTCCTGGAGTGTTTCCCATGTTTTCCTTTAGTAATTTTATGGTTTCAGGTCTTTTTTTTTCCTTTTTGTCTTTTTTACTGACCGGCAACGGGATCGCAACCCTCAGTGTTGCACCCACACCGCGCTCAGCCAGTGAGCGGGAACCGGTCTCCACATGGGATCCAAACCCTTGGCGGGAGAGCCGCCATGCTCCCGAGCGGCGCACTCTCCAGTGCGCCACCGGGCCGGCCCTGGTTTCAGGTCTTATATTTAAGTCTTTAATCCATTGTGAGTTGATTTTGGTGTATGGTGAGAGGTACAGGTCCAGTTTCATTTTTCTGCATATAGATGTCCAATTTTCCCAGCACCACTTATTGAAGAGATAGTCTTTTCCCCAAGGTATGTTCTTGTCACCTTCATCAAAGATCACTTGGCTGTAAGTTGCAAATATTTTCTCCCACTCTGTTGGTTGTCTTTTAGCTCTGTTAATTATTTCTTTTGCTGTGCAGAAGCTTTTTAGTTGGATATAATCCCATTTGTTTATTTTTCCTTTGGTTGCCCGTGCTTTTGGGGTTGTATTCATGAAGTCTGTGTCCAGCCCTATTTGCTGAAGTGTTTCTCCTATGTTTTCTTTAATAAGTTTTATTGTTTCAGAGTGTATATTTAAATCTTTAATCCATTTTGAGTTGATTTTAGTATATGGTGAGAGGTATAGGTCTAGTTTCATTCTCCTGCATATGGATATCCAGTTCTCCCAGCACCATTTGCTGAAGAGGCAGTCCCGACCCCATTGAATAGGCTTGGTGCCTTTGTCAAAGATCAGATGGCCATAAGTGTGTGGGGCGATTTCTGGATTCTCTATTCTGTTCCATGAATCTTCTCTCTTCTTTTTTTTGTTAGCCGTGCTAATGGTTTGTCAATTTTATTTATCTTTTCAAAAAACCAACTTTTTGATTCGTTGATCTTTTGTATTATTTTCTGGGTTTCAATTTCGTTAAGTTCTGCTCTGATCTTGATGATTTCCCTTTTCATTTTTGATTTAGGTTTGGATTGTTCTTGTTTTTCTAGTTCTTTAAGATGCAGTGTTAGGTTGTTCAGTTGCCATCTTCTGAGGTGTGCATTTAATGCAATAAATTTCCCCCTTAATACTGCTTTTGC
>NW_007732518.1:170521-178256 GCF_000696425.1 Galeopterus variegatus | reverse complement strand
CTTTCCACCCCTCCCCTTCCCCCTCTTCCTCCGCCTTCTTGTTAACCTAGCTAATGGTTTGTCTATTTTTTTAATCTCAAAAAACCAACTTTTTGTTTCATTGATCTTTTGTATTATTTTCTTGAGTCTCTTTTTCATTTAGTTCTGCCCTGATCTTAATTATTTCTTTCCATCTACTACTTTTAGGATTGGATTGTTGTTGTTTTTCTAGTTTTTTAGGCATAGTGTTAGGTTATTTATTTGAAGTCTTTCCATTCTTTTGATGTAAGCATTTATTGCAAAAACTTCCCTCTTGTACTGCTTTTGCAGTATCTCACAGGTTTTGGTATGATGTATCTTTATTTTTGTTACTTTCAAAAAAATTTTTTGATTTCCTGTTTAATTTCTTCTCAGACCCATAGGTCATTCAGGAGTCTGTGGTTGTCTGCACTTGTATAGTTTCCAGAATTTTACTTGTTATTAACTTCCAGTTATAATCCGTTGTGGTCTGAAATGATACTTGGAATGATTTCAATTTTTAAAAATTTGCTGAGACTTGATTTGTGACCTAACATGTGATCTATCCTGGAGAATGTTCCACGTGCTGATGAGAAGAATGTGTATTCTGTAGCTGTTGGATGAAAAGTTCTGTAGATATCTGCCAGGTCCAATTGGTAATGTGTAGTTTAAATCCTGTGTTTCTTTGTTGACTTGTTGCCTGGAAGATCTGTCAAATGCTGAGAGGGGTGTTCAGGTCACCCACTATTATAGTATTAGGGTACTTCTCTTTTTTTAGGTCTAAGAATGTTTGCTTTACATATCTGGGTGCTGCAGCGTTGGGTGCATACATGTTTATGATTGTTATGTCTTCTAACTGGATAGAACCCTTTATTATTCTATAATGGCCTTCTTTGTCTCTTTTTATGGTTTTTGGTTTGAAGTCTATTTTATTCAATATAAGAATAGCTACTGCTGCTCATTTTTGGTTTCCATTTGTACAGTGTATCTTTTTCCATCCCTTCACTTTTAGTCTGTGTGTCTCTTTATAAGTGAGGTGGGTTTCTTGAAGACAGCATATAGTTAGGTCTAGCTTTTTAATCCAATCAGTCAGTCTGGGTCTTTTGAATGGAGTTTAATCCACTTACATTTAGGGTTGTTATTGACAAGTATTGCTTTACTCCTGTCATTATCTTGCTTTTTGTTCAGATGTTTTAAATATCATTTATTCCTTTTTTCTCCTTTTATTTTTTATCTTCAATGTTAGTTGGATTTTTGTGGTGACGTGATTTAGCTTCTTTCTCTTTCTTGTTTGCATTTTGGTTTTAATGGCAGGTTTTGCTCCTTCTTGTAAATCTGTGATAGTGGTTATCATTTTTCATGTTCCAGATGCAGGACTCCTTTGAGAATTTCATACAGGGCTGGTCATGTAGTAGTGAACTTCCACAATTTTTGTTTGCCTGTGAAATACACTATTTCTCCCTCATTTCTGAAGGGTAACCTTGCTAGGTATAGAAATATTGGCTGACAATTTTTTTCTTTTAGTATTTTGAATATATCATCCCATTTTATTCTGGCCTGTAAAGTTTCGGGTGAGAAGTCTGCTGTTAATCTGATGGGGGTTTCCTTATGGTTGACTTGATGCTTTTCTATTGCTGCTTTTAGAATTTTCTCTTTGTCTTTGAATTTTGCCAGTTTGACTGGAAAAATGTGTCTTAGAGAGGATCTTTTTGGATTGAATCTGTTTGGGGATTTGGAGGCTTTCTGGATATGAAGGTCTGCACCTCTCCCTATACCTGGGAAGTTTTCTGTTATTTCTTTGAATAGGTTTTCAATCCCTTTTCTTTTGTCCTCCCCTTCTGGAATAGCCATGATTCAGATATTTGTGTACTTGAGGTTGTCTGCTAGTTCTCTTAGATTTTCTTCATTTTTTAAAATTCTTTTTTCCTTTATTTTATCTGCCTGGGTTATTTCAAAAAGACTGTCTTTGAGGTCTGAAATTCTTTCTTCTGCTTGCTCTAGCCTGCTGCTCAAGCTTTCTGTTCTGTTTTTTATTCCATTGAGTGAATCCTTCAGTTCTAGGAGTTCTGCTACTTTATTTTTTAAGGTATTAATCTCTTAGTAAATTTCCTCCTTCATATCCTGGATATTTTTTCTTCTTTCTTTGTTTTCTCTATTTGATTCTTCTCTTATCTCTTTGAATTTTCTTAAAATCAGTGTTTGGAATTCCTTTTTAGACACCTCAAGGGTTTCCTGCTCTGTGGGGTCTGGTTCTTTTGAATTACCATATTCCTTCAGTGGTGTCACATCTTCTTGTTTATTTGTAGTTTTAGTATTTTTTCATTGATGTTTGGACATCTGGTAGGACACTTGTTTCTTTTATTACTCTGGAGTTGGCTACAAGGAGAAAGATTTCCTCCTCTATTTGCAGGCTCTGCTGGTAACTCTTCTTGTATCAGTGCAGTTGAGTGTGTGGTGGGCTGCCTCTGCTACCACTTGGTTGGTGGGTCGGCCTCTTTGGGGCTCAAGTGTGGGCCAGTGGCTGTGATGGGGGCAGCACATGGGACCGGTGCTCACCTGGGCTCCCACTCAGTCCTATTTCTCTAGTTCTTAACCTACACATCATCAGATTATAGATTAACTGTTGTATTTGATAAAAGCCACATTAAATGGCAGCTGTCCCCCAGCCATCTCTGGGTCTGGGTGGCCAAGTCCTCAGTGACGTGCTCTGGTGGTGTTGGTGGTGTCTCCTCTCACTGCCTCAGAAATACAAATCAAGGGAATAACCACATCCCTGTAGGATGTGCCATTTGAAGTAAGATTGAAAGAGCCTTAGAAATGTAAATCATGTCCAAACAAGCATCCTCTCCTTTAGTCTTTAGGGTGGGCCCTGAGATGGGCTCTGGCTCCCTTCGCACTCCAAAACTGTGGAGGAGGATGCCTCTAGCACACACAGCTTGCCAGCAAATAGACTGGCATTTGGGTCTGGGTCTCTCCTGTTTTGGGTACCCTGTGGAATCTACACTCAGCAAACCTCAGAGACCTAGATAACATATAACATGTCTCTGGGGAGAAGAGAGGGTGTGTGGGAGGATGAAGAGGAGGTGCAGGGAGGGGAAGCCATTGGTCAGAACATCAGACCAGTGAGTGGACAACACCTGTACCTCAAGCCCATGTTCTCAGGACTGCCATGCAGAGGGCACAGAGCAGACAGCAGCTGTGGCCCATGAGAAACTAAGGAAAGGGGCCTGGCCAGGAGCCTGCCCAGCCAGTGGACTTTTCTAGGCTATGACAGGGTGAAACAATAAGCCTTCTTGCTTTGCACCCACATTTTTCTATACCTTCTCCCATCTCCCTTCACCCTTCAGACATTTCCAAACCAGGACTGAGTGTACCTTGGACTCAAGAGTGATACATTACCTAATCCTCTTCTCACCTAGTCAGCTCCTTGGTCTGGGCAAGGGGTGGTCTCTCTGTCTGGCATTTTTTTGCTGTCCAGTCTGCCCTGACTTGAGTCATCTGGCTCTTCCTGGATGAGCTATACTTTCCTGCAGACACTAGCTTCATCAGGAGCCTCTGTCTTCTTCTCCAGCATTCTTTCCTGTGGGGTAATCTCACCCTGGCCTATGAAGACAAGTGATCTCTTCCTTTATGGGAGGTATTTTCTGCCTTTCTCATCTCTGATGAGCCTCACAACCAGCCACAAACAGTGATCAGTTGGCAAACAGATCTGGATTCCATCCTGGATCTGCTTTCTAGTGACTGAGCAACTCCTATAATTACCCTGAAGCTCAACTTCCTCTTCTGTAAAATGGGGACAGTGCTCTGTGCCTGCAAATGTCACAAGGAAAAATGAGACAACCTGTGTGGAAGTGCCTGACAGATGCTCAGATACTAGCATAAATACTCTATTCTACACAAACAAATAATGAACACCAGAAATGGAAATTCTGTAGATAAATATAAAATACTTCTCTTTTTAAAATTCTTTAAAAGATAATTGACTGTATAATGCAAAAATAATTAAAATGTATTATAGGGATTAAAACATAGGTAGATAAATTTAACAATTACAATAAATATAAATAGTCTAAACACTTCACATAAAAGGCAAAAACTGCCAGGCAGAATAAAAGAACATGACCCAACTATAAGCTGTCTACAAGAAATGCATTTTAAATATAAAGACACAGATAGATCAAAAGTAAAAACATTTTAAAAGGTATACTATGTAAATTTTAATCATAAGAAAACTGGTGTAGGTATATGAACGTCAGACAAAAGAGATTTTAGTACAAGGAATATTACCAGAAATAAAGAGGAACATTTTGTAATGATAAATAGTTAATTCTTCAAGAGTACATAACAAACCTTAACACATAAAGCAAAAATTAGCAGAATTGAAAGGTCAAACAAATTCACAAACACAGTTGGAAATTTAAATCCTTCTCTCTCCTAACAGATGCAACAAGTATACAAATATTAAAGGTATAGAGAACGTGAACATCTCTATCAAACAACTTAACACATGAAATTTAACAAGCACTCCACCCAACAGGAACAGAATCCACATTTTTTTCAGGAAGAGTTCTCCAAATATGTGAAATCTAATATAGAAGAGAGTTTTGCAGGTCAGTGGAGAAAGAATGCAATAAATAATTCAATAAATAATGTTGGTAAATTTGCTACCCCATGGAAAAAATAAAATAAAATTAGATCCCTACTCACATGATACTCAAAGATAAAATCTGGTGGATTAAATTTAATTATGGAAAGCAAATTTTTATTTATTTTTTAAATAGGGAGATATTTTATGAATTTGAAGTAGGGAAGGATTTTTTTAAAGGAATTCCTTAAAAATATAAATCATAAAGGACAAAAATGGAAAATTTTATTGTATCAAAAGTACAAATTGTCCATTGAAGGACTGCATAACAAATTTAAGAGAACATCACAACATGGAAGATGTCTGTACCATACAAAATGGTCAAAGGATTAAAATCCAGTATATGTCAAAGTTTCTTACAAAAATTAAATAACCATGTTATGTGAAACAAGCCAGTCATGGAAGGACAGATATTGCATGATTCCACCTATAGGCGGCAGTCAGAAGAGTCAGCCTCACAGAAGCAGAGAACAGATCAGTGGTTGCCAGGCTCAGGGGGAGGCAGAAATGCGAAATTGCTAATCAATGGGTATAAAATTTCAGTTATGCAAGATGAATAAGTGCTAGAGATCTGCTGCGCAATATTATGCCCATAGTTACAATATTGTTTTGTACACGTAAAAAATTTCTTAAGAGGATAGATCTCATGTTAAATGTCCTTATCAAAATAAAATAAACTACCAATTTTCCAGTTTGATGTAGTGTCTAAGAAGAATATTGACAATGGTATGACAAAAACTATTAAAAGGGCTTTATTCTAAGAAACCCATCTGCCAAATTGTTTTCATGTACTTCAACCAAAACAACATATTCAACTGATGGTTGTAGAAACAGGTATGAGAATCCAGCTACCAGCTGTTAAGTCAGACTTTGAAGAGAGTTGTAAAATTGTAAAGCAACGCCACTATTTTCACTAAATTTTTTTAATGGAAAATATAATTGCATTTCATGAGCATGTTGTTTATATTAACATGTGGTAGGTTTATTATTGTTATTTTTAGTGAATAAATATTTGAGATGCGTAGTGTTAATTTCTTACATGGATATAACTCACCTGAACAAAATGTCTCTGGGGTCCTCAACCATTTTTAACAGTATAATGGGGCCGTGAGACTGAACAGTTGTTAAACTTTGGAATGAAGTATCCTTACCATGTCACATGTCTTGTAATTGTGAACACAAGGCTTCACAGACAAACGTCCCTGCAAACGCAACGAGGGAAATGTATGTTTTCTAGAAACATGTCTACACTGGATTACAGGTCCTCAGTGTGTGGGTGTGTAGAAATGCCTGCTTAAATGTGCGGAATAAAGATGTTCAGATGATAAGTTTCAGAGAGGGTGTTAAAGAGCCAGAATTTTATTTCTGGTAGTGAAAAAAATATACCAATCATTCTTTTTATTTAAAATATTTAGGTTAGAAATACTGGCCATATCTAAACATGTCATTGCTAATCACTGGGTAGGAGAGAAAAAGGGTCATACACTTTTCTTGGTTTATGCCACAAAGAGGAAGTGGGCTTGGACCTCAAAACCTTGGGACAATTGAGGCAGGGGATGTTCTCCCCCAAATTAGCTTCTGCAGGTAAACCTTTGGCCAGTGCCCGGTGGGTCCAAGGACATTACCCTGTGAACCTCGTAGTATAGAACTTCCTCCAAGGGGCTCCAGTGGGTCTTTCTTATATCAGCTACTGAAACCAAGCATTTAGTTTTCTTGCTAAAATCACACCTGCAGAGTTTTTTGCTAAAATCATCCCCGGTACTCTAACTGCAGAGAATGGAAAAACTCACATCCATCCTCATTGATCCAGATACTCTGAAACCAAGCATTTAGTTTTCTTGCTAAAATCACACCTGCAGAGTTTTTTGCTAAAATCACCCCCGGTACTCTAACTGCAGAGAATGGAAAAACTCACATCCATCCTCATTGATCCAGATACCTTACAATATTTATCGGCCGTCTCTCATGTGGCAGGCCTGTGTTGGGGGTTGAGAGCATCTCTTTCCTCAAGGAATTCACTCTGCTGGAAAAATCAGGTATCAGGCCATAAATAAGAGAGCCTGACTTATAAGCATCAGGAAGGAAACAAGCAGGCATCCTAAAGTGGAGGCCCATGTCCACTGGCATGAACAGAACAGACCTCCTTTAGAGGGGGCCATGGACATTGAGACCTGATGCAGAGAGGGCAGCTGTGAGGACCTGGGAGGGCTCCAGGCCAAACAGACGAAGTAGAGTCGACGGCATCACGTGCAAGCGGGTGATCAGGGTTCTGAGATGGTGAGAAGGGCTTTCCTGGTCAAATGCCAGCAGACCCAAGACGGACAGAGAACAAAGGTCTGTGGGGTCACCAAGGAGGCAGAGCCTGGAGTCATCTCACATGCCCTGCATGTCCCTGCAAGAAGCCTCCATCGCGGAAGGTCCTCTCAGCATATCTGGGCCATTTCCAGAGACACTATTCTCTCATCTCTACTAGAAAGAAGATTGATCACTACACACCTATTGGAATAGATAAAATAAACAAATGCAGTTAACACCAAATGCTGTGAGAACACAGAGACACGGGGGCATGCGCGCTCTCTGGTGCGAAGGGAACGTGGTGCAGCCGTTCTGGAAGAGCGTGGCAGTTTCTCACTGAACTAAACATGCCCTTACCATAAGACCAGGCAGCTGCACTCCTGGGCGTTTATCCCAGAGAAATGAAGACTTGGATTCACACCAATTCCTGGATGTGGATGTTTACAGCAGCCTTATTCATAATAGCCCCAAAATGGAAACAACCCAAACGTCCTTCAACAGGCAGATGGTTAGACGGTGGTACGTCCACACCGTGGAACACTGCTCAGCAATGAAGAGGAACCACTATTGACACAGAACTTGGATGATCTCAAGGGAGTTACGCTGAATGGAAAAAAGCAATCTGGAAGGTTACATAGTGTGTAACTATCTTGAAATGACAAAATGAGGGAGGCAGAAAAGAGACGGGTGGTCACGGGGTCAGGGACAGGGAGGGAGGTGGCCGTGGCTGTGCAGGGCAGCACCAGGCCCGTGGTGGATGGTCCGCCCCTTCACCGAGGAGGTGGATACGGGAACCTG
>NW_007732518.1:169494-170471 GCF_000696425.1 Galeopterus variegatus | reverse complement strand
CCCTTACCATAAGACCAGGCAGCTGCACTCCTGGGCGTTTATCCCAGAGAAATGAAGACTTAGATTCACACCAATTCCTGGATGTGGATGTTTACAGCAGCCTTATTCATAATAGCCCCACACTGGAAACAACCCAAATGTCCTTCAACAGGCAGATGGTTAGACGGTGGTACGTCCACACCATGGAACACTGCTCAGCAATGAAGAGGAACCACTATTGACACAGAACTTGGATGATCTCAAGGGAGTTACGCTGAATGGAAAAAAGCAATCTGGAAGGTTACATAGTGTGTAACTATCTTGAAATGACAAAATGAGGGAGGCAGAAAAGAGACGGGTGGTCACGGGGTCAGGGACAGGGAGGGAGGTGGCCGTGGCTGTGCAGGGCAGCACCAGGCCCGTGGTGGATGGTCCGCACCTTCACCGAGGAGGTGGATACGGGAACCTGCACGTGCAATAACGTTCTGAAGATCTAACAGGACACGGAAAACTGGTGGCATCTGAATGAGTGGGAGGACTGCATCCACATCAACTTCTCGGCCGTGATGTTGCACCACAGTTACCCAAGATGGTACCTTTGGGGGAAGGTGCCCAGAATCTCCCTGCATTGATTCTTACAACTGCATGTGAATCTACTAGTATCTCAAAGTAAAAAGTTGGTTTTGGTCTTCATTGTGAAAGAAAACTGGGACAAACCAGTGGGTTACAAACTGTCTTCCTTGTGCATCCTCAGAACTATGATGCAGCGGTGAGGGAGGGTTGGGAGGAGCATTGTGGACCAGCCAGTGGGCCCAGGGCCTCACTCAGTGGCTCAGAGCAGGGGCTGAGCCAGAGCCTGCTGAGTCGAAGGTGTGTCTCCTCCCCTCTCCCAACCCCAGGGCTCTGGCAGGACCCCCCGCCTCTGGCGGGGTCTCAGAGCTACCCCTGCTGGAGCGTGACCGGCACAGTTGCCAAACACTCAGGACTGAACCATGGAC
>NW_007732518.1:164924-169335 GCF_000696425.1 Galeopterus variegatus | reverse complement strand
AGCTACCCCTGCTGGAGCGTGACCGGCACAGTTGCCAAACACTCAGGACTGAACCATGGACAAGTCCTCTGAGCCAGGGCAGGACAGGACCAGGGCAGATGGATGGCAGCTCAGGACCTGCTCTCGCAGCCCTGGTGGCCACTTCCCACCCACATTTTTTGCTGCCTCTCCACCCCCCACACTCCCGCACACACCAATCTCAGCATCAAGCTACTGGTTGTACTTTCAAAAAAACCGCCAAGAGCCTTCTTAATGTTGTCAAGTGCACATTTTGGTGCCAAGTGGGGGGACTCAAACCCATCTTGCTCTTTAGTTTGCAAAGACTGAAATTGTTACGCAATATCTGTGTCACTGTTCCTTCTAAGAGCACGGCACGGGTTTAGAAGTTAAAGAAACTTCCTGAAGTGCATTATGAATCGGCCAAGCCACAAGTACTTAAAAACCAACTTTAGACCTTTGCCAAACCCCTAAATTCCATGGGATATTTTGATCCTTATTAAAGTCACATAAAATAATACCACTTGTGAAAGGTTTCTGACCCATTCCCTAGGCTCTGTGATTCTGCCTTTCCATTTGCCAAAGCATTGCCTGCTCAGAAGGGCTCAGGGCAGCCCTGTGCCCACCCCCTTGATGGAGTGGGCATTTGGACCCTCCTCTGCAGCCTGGCAGCTGTGGANGTGCCCACCCCCTTGATGGAGTGGGCATTTGGACCCTCCTCTGCAGCCTGGCAGCTGTGGACCTCCATCCATGATGCTGGAAGAGCTGCAGCCTGGAATCTGGGTAGGGTTTTGGCTGCCCTGACTTGCTGGTTTTCGGTGGTGAGCGGTTTGAACCCAGCAGGCCTAGGTTTCCTCATGTACAGTGTGAAGTGTTTAGCACGGGCCTGGTGTATAACAGGTCACAGGAAATCACCGCTCCCTCCCCTCTGCCCTGCAGGTTTATGTTGAATTTTCACTAAAAACATCCTTCCTTTCCCTTTGGGAGGCACCACTTGTGCTTATGGTTGGTCTCTTCTCTGTGAAATTCAAAATGCGACACTCCATGAAGACCCACAGGCTTCTGGCCTCTGGAAAGATAGCTATCAGAGTGTTGGGCAGTGGGACAATCTTCCATTGGCCTGTCAGAGACCCAGCTCATGGTGTCAGAACTGTGACCTCAGGCTGTTCACACACCATCTGAGTGTCCCACCACAGGTGAAGGTGCAAAAGTAGATCGGGCACCAATTATACACAAGCAGGACCCCTGGACCTCAGCTTCCTGCTGTCCAGGAGGCACTTCTGCAGGTGTGACCCCCACACCCCACCCCACCTGCCTGCAAGAGAACAGGGCAAGGGTTTGCATATCAGGACTGCTTGGTCACAGAACAGGAAACCTGCCCAAACTCACACAAGGAAAAGAAGAGGGGGTATTGGAAGCCAGAGGGATGACCATTCCCAAACCCACGGAATGGTCCCCATGGTGCCCAGGAAGGTTTGGAATTGGCCGTGTCCCTTCATTATATCTGTCTCTGTGGAGGTTCACTTTGCCCACATGGCCCAGCTGTAGAGCCACCCTCAAGACCCCATAGCTCCCCACTCCTGCAGCCCTGATGGTGACCTCTCTGCTCCCAGCTTCCAGCCTCATGTCCGGCCAGCCTTCCAGACCACCACACCTTGGCCAGTCACCCAGCTGTGGATGTGGGCAAGGTAGAAGATGGGGAACCTTTGGCACAACATGTTAGAGAGAAGGTGGAGGGAAAGGGGAGCTGTTCCCACAGACAGGAGGATGCGACTCCCAGAGGAAGGAAAGTACAGCCAGAGCAGAACAAAATAAACACACAACAGCACACCGCACAGGAAGCATGGAAATGGTTTTTCAAATGCAGCCTACCCCATGAATCTCCTAAGAAGACATGCAGGTGGCTGATGAGCACACAGAAAAATGCTTAACGTCACCATCCCCCAGGGCTGTACAGATCAAAGCCACAGTGAGATGCTACTTCACAGGCACAGGGACGGCAAGAATCAGGACAGGTGACAGTGCTGGTGAGGATGTGGAGGAAGTGGAACCCTCGTATTTCACTGGGGAGAATGTAAAATGGTGCAGTCGCTTTGGGAATCTGTCTGGCAGTTCTTCTAAAGATTAGACACACCGTTACCCTATGTCCCAGCAATTCCACTCCTAGGTATATACCCCAGAGAAGCAAAAACATATGTCCACAAAAAAAACCTGTACAAGAATGTTCATAGCAGCAATATTTACAATAGCCAAAAAGTGGAAACGACACAGATGTTCATCACCCTACGACTGGATAAATAGCATGTGGTATGTCCATTCACTGGGACATGACTCAGCCGTGAAAAGGAATGCAGCACTGACACGTGCTACAACTTGGATGTACCTCGAGGACATAGGCTGAATGAAAAAAGCCAGAAGCAAAGGACCACATATTGCATGATTCCATTTATATGAGGGTACTTCAAAAAGTTCCTGGAAATATTTGCACTATCTTTCAGTTCTATTTTTTTCCAATAACTTTTTGAAGTACCCTTGTATAAAAAGTCCAAAATATGAAAATCTATAGAGACAGAAAGTAGATTAGTGGGTGCATAGGTGGGCATGGGGGACTGATGGGGGACTGGAGAGTGACGGGTAAAAGGTATGAGGTTTGTGCACTTTAAATGGATGAACTGTATGGTATGCGAATTACATCTCAATAAGCTGCTAACCAAAAAAAGACTCTGTACCAGTGAGGGACACTAATTAGCCTTGTTAAGCCCTAGAGAGTCCCACCTCAGAATCTAGTTCTTGGAGGAGGTCCTCTGGGCAGCTGAAACCCACAGGATCTCTCTCCTCAGGTCTCACATGTCTGTGTCACCTGCTCAGCCCTGAATACAGGTTTTCTGTGCTGCTAGAACATGCCCAGATACAACCAGCTGCCCCTGGATCCCTGCCCTGTGGGGACGGGAGCAGGTTCCTTGGCACTGGGCAGCTGCCTGGCCACGGCTTCACTGATGTTGACAAGGGACATGGGTGTTGTCATTTGGGAGCACAGTGATGCAACCCAGGCAGTCACTTCCAACTCTCAGGGCTTGGGCACATCACTGCCAGTCTCACCCCTCCCAGCAGGGACTGAACAGGGTGGGAGAAAGACATGCCCCCTCTCCTCTCCTCGCCTTGACGTCTCCAGCTTATGCCTTGATATTTGGGGGTAGGGAGCTTTGGGCAGCCTGGGTTTGAATGAGTGGGTGGGAGATTAGTGGATTAATGGGGCAGCTGACAGTGGCTGTCCCTGATGGCTGGACACAGCCCTGCTCAGTGCTTCTCTGTCAGGGACAAGGTGAACATCAGGATCAGGACGGATGACAGAAATTATAAGAAGTCAGATCTGTGCTGAAAAACATCTTTGTAACAACCAGCCCTCCTGAGCCCCGGGTCTAGCTCCCTGTCCCAGAGGGAGTTGGTGTTTGAGACTGGAAGGGTCTTGTCTCTTGGATGGGAAATGACTCCTGTGCTAGGAAAGAGGGACCAGGTGAACGTGGCCATCCCTACTCCTGGAGGGTGAGAGGGTTTCCGCCTTGAGCGGATCCAGGCAAATCCCACCTGTGGCCACTGTGGACACACTGCAGGGTGCGATGGAACAGTTCTGGGCCACCACAGGGCAGCCGGTGGAGAGTCCCTGAGCCTAAAGCCAAGGCAGAGAGCCTGTAGAGACATGCAGGTGCCCCAGTGGCCTCAGCTCCCCCTGCTGCTGTGCCACCCTGGCAGGCCACCTCCCTCTGACCCCCATCTTCTCATCAAGTGAGAGAATGTGCCCAGCAAGAGGGAGCGTAAAAGCTTTTCAGATGAAAAAGAACAGCAAAGCGCTCTTCAAACCCCAGGGCCCCATTCTGCAGGGCCCCAGCCCTCCCCGCCCTGTCCACCCCAGCACTCGCCGGCTCGTCCAGTCTGTCCCTGGAAGGCCCTGGGTGCCATGTTGGCAGCAGCTACAGGCCCTGAGCAGTGTGTTCCCGGGGCTCAGGCCATTCTGGCAGCTCCACCTTCCACGAGTCATGTCAGGCCACTGCCTCACAGAGAGAGACTGCGGTGCACTCGATCCACCGCTGATCACCAGCTCAGATAACACCGTGAGCCGCTGCCCAGGCCCAGCAGCCCGATCGCCTCCATCGACACTGCCCCGGGCCCTCACTCTCAGCACCGGCAGATGCCAGGCCCGTGGCATGATTGCAGAACGCAAGTCATGCATCCCCCACGAGCAAAGGATATTTGTCCCTGTCATCTCAGTCTCAAGCAGCTGACCGGGCACGGACCTAGGGCTCTGGCCAAGTTCAGAATCTGGGAACAGCGGGTTTGGACTGGTCTGACTCAGGAGAAAGCAGATGAGCTGCAGCTAACAACACGACAGCAAGGATGACCGCCACCTCAGTTTGTC
>NW_007732518.1:160991-163803 GCF_000696425.1 Galeopterus variegatus | reverse complement strand
GGGAGCCCTTCTTCCTGGTGGCCATCCCAGCCCCTGGCCTGGTAAAGTTCCCTGTAGAGCAATTAGTTTCTTTCTGCTGAGACCCCCTGAGTGACTCAGGCTGAGGCCAGCTTTGAGGTTAATTTTTCAACTCAAGATTTCCAAAGCACATGGGTAGCATAAATTCAAATGCACTGAAAAGTTTGGGAAATTTTGTATTTTCCCTTCATGGGAGACTTGTTCCTTCAGAGGCCTGGGCGAGCTGAAGGCCACCTGTCCCAGTCTCCTGTCCCAGACACAGGGTCTGAACTGGGCACACATGCTCTGGCTAAGCTCACATCCTGGCCAACATGCTTTGCATTCAAGTCTATGATTCAAGTATTTCCTTTTCTTACCTGTGAACTCAACTCTCTGTCTTTAAACACACACACACACACACACACACACACACACACGCATGTGCATGCATGTACATCCCATCCATGATTCCTGAATTTTTTGGCCAAACATGCTCCCTCATCAGTTCTGCCCATCACGTTTTGCAAAATCTGTGTATTGTTTATAATTAGAAAAGTAAGTTTTCCTTTAAAGTACATTATCTTTTTAGGCTGTATGTTCCCTGATGCCAGCAATCTGAGCTACCTGAATCGGTAGCGTTCCCAGGAGATGTGTTCCGGGACAAAACCCAGTGAAGGAGCGAGAACTGGAAATGCAGAACAAGGAGAAGTCACATTCCTCTTAGTAACTGTAGTATTGAAACATCACACAGCGCGACTTGTTTCCACAGAGTCTGGCATCCGTGGCACGCTGTGCAAGGGAAATACAAATGACCCGGCCCCCTCCACCCAAGTGACCCCCTGACTGCGGCCCGTGTGGTGACTCCGCTCGCGTGCACGGCTCAGCGGGCCCTCACTGGCAGGGCAGCAGGAGGCCAGGTGTGCGGGCCCCAGACACAGGTGTGAGGAGCAGCTGCACCTCATCAGCACCTGTCCAGTTCCGAGGGGACCGTTCCCGTCTGTGCCAGCTCATAGCTGCACCCACAAACAGGGCTATGTGAGACGAGGAGCCCCCGCCTCACAGCCTCCAGCCCGTGTGGACGAAGAGCTCCTCAGGCAAAGGAAGACACGTCCCTCCCCACGAGGAATTCTGATGTCAGCTGCTCAGAAAAAAGAAATCGGCCTCATTTTCCACGACTCTCCTCAAAGTACACACAAGGTTTTGCACTCTGCATTTTTCTTCTTAATGATACATCATAAACATTTTTCTGGTTGCTTCATAATCTTGAGAATTACATGAGAGGTCATATAACATCCAATCCGTTCAGTGCACCATCAATCACCTGGCCCTCCCTCTACTGACAGGCATCCAATTCACTTTGTGAGTTGTATAATTCTGCAATAAACCTCTTCACGCATAAGCTTTTGTCCATTTTCGAAATTTTCTTTCAGAATGATTTCCCAGAAATGTCACCATGAGGTCAAGTGGAACAAACAACTTTATGATTCCTGTTATGTACTGCCAAGCGCTCTTCCAAACAGTCTGTCTCCTTCGGCAGTGCCCGGGAATGCGGGAGTGGGCAGGTGGAAAACGGCCCCGCTGTCAGAATGCAGAACATCAGCGTCACTCCTGGCCGAGGGGTCCAGGGCGTGAGTGAAGGAGGGGGCCGTCCAGCCGAGTGCAGGGTGGGGATCCTTCGGGGGGAAGCGCTGCGTCTAACCAGGCCTGGTTCATGCTCCAGGCTGGGAGAGGGCCCCGCAGGATCTGACAGAGATGCACACCGGACAAGCAGGTGAAGCCACAGGGTGGGCACTTTGCCTAAGACTGAGGCATCGGGATTTATCAAAGCAACTGAGAGCGCCCACTGGTCAGCCTGGCCACTCATCCTTCAGTCTCTGAGATCCGTGTGGTCAAATATAGTGCCACCCAGGGGGTGCTTACTTAAACAGCTCCTTGATGCCGAATGTGGAACAGTTTGAGCATCAAAAAGATAATGATAGTAGCAAATCATAACCCACAGGATAAATGAAGAATCCATGAGTTCATACTGATATAAGAACGGAGGGTAAGTGAATAGGGGGAGACGGGGGGCCTGTGCTCACAGTGGAATGTGGATTGATACGTGCAGAAGGGGCGATGGCGTAGAGAATCGCGACGTTGCAACTGTCCTTGTCATAAAATGATTCCGATGGGGATTCTCAACAACGGCTGAAACGACTGAGTGAAAGACTGACGGGAAATAGGGGTCTCCAACTACGCCTAACAAGTACCAATTAATTAAAAAGGGGGGAAAATAACTTACCAATGGAAGAGCCTGGGGGACGCCACCTTAACTAAGTGATAGGACAGACAGACACCGTGGGGCTTCCAGTCGTGATGTGCTGAGACACACACAGCCTCCCTCAGGGCATCCCTGCCCAAAATGTGTCACTGGATCCAGCCCTAGGGACATCCTGCAAAATAACTGGCCCACGCTCCTCAAAGCTGTCAAAGACAGAGAGGCCGAGGAGCTGCTCCAGAGCCAAGCAGACTCACGAGGCATGAGATTAAACACAACGTGTGATGCGGGACTGCATCCTGGACCGGCAAAAGTGCCTACAAAGGTCCACACCGAGATGATTTGTAAAACATTAATGTGAACTCTGGATTACTTAAGAGTATTATATTATTGTCTAATTTCCTGGTGAGAACATCTCTGTTCTTAGGGAATAAACACAAATATTTAGTGGAAAGGACTTGATGTCTGCAATTCACTCTCAAATGGTTTAGGGGTAAAATATATATATGTACATACGTGTATGTGTGTGTGTGTATGTCTCTATACGTACGTGTCTAT
>NW_007732518.1:158219-160483 GCF_000696425.1 Galeopterus variegatus | reverse complement strand
GTTTCTCTACTGCCTCAGCCCATTGTAAAACCCACCACCACGTTCGTCCGAGTGTCTTAGAACTCCAGGCTCCCCTCCTGCCTCCCTGCCACCCTGGGGGGCGTCTCAGGGAGGAAACAGACCTTGTTCATCTCTGTGTGTCCTACAGCAAGCACGGTGCTTGGGACAGAACAAGTGCTCAATAAATGTCTGTGGATCGCATGGACGGTCGGGTCAGCTAGCCTTCCCCATGCCTGAGTGGGTTTTCCTTGCACTAAAATGAAACAGAGGAGAAAAGTAGGTCTACATTTTTGTGAGTGCCTGCAGGAATGAAAAAGGAAAGCCACCTGTGTGTAGGTAGGGCAGGATGCAGTCAGAACTTCACTTCTTTTCATGGGAGAATGGGTCATCCCAGTGAAATGCTTTCGTTGGCTCGTGAGTGTCAAGTGTGTGCCTGCACCTGCCCTGGGCATCCCAGAGGCACTACCTTGATGCGTCATGGGGGGTCTGTTCTGATGGATGGATCTGGAAGAGTAGTTTATTGAATGCAGAATTCCAAGGGAGAAAAGTATAGGTAGAGAGACAGATGATAAACAGACAGACACACATTCGGTGATAATATAAAAACGTTAATATTAAGTTTCCTGTTCCACAGAAAAAACTAAGGGCAGAATCAGTTCAATTTCGTGGCTTCTCGCAGGCGTCTCCTCCCACATTCCCTCTCCCTGGCTGCTGGGCCGTGTCTGTGGCTTCTTCGTCAGAGTGGGGTCTGCAAGCTTTTCCCCATTTTTGAACCCTGGGGACTTATTTTCTCATAGAATAAAATTCTGTGGTTTTCCTGGGAAAGAAACGCATGAAAATGTAAAATAACGTATTTTAAAGTGAAAAGGAATAACAGTCAGGGCCTGAGACATGCATGGTATTGCCACAGAGCCCAGAGCCTTCTCTCCCCGGCTAGGCAAGGAACGGGTCACAGTCAGTGAAACCAGACCTCACGCCACCTTCCTCCTGACAGATGGATCTGGGGTCTGATGCGATTCCACCAGCAGTGACCCACCGAGCTCCCAGGGAATGGCAGAATAAAGTTGAGGTGAACAGCAGTCATTCCAGAAGCTTCCATATGATCTCTGCTCACCAGAAACAAGCTCCAGCTCACACAGTCACGAGAGGAGCGTGGATCCGCCTAACATAACCCACCAGGAGGTGGGATCAGCCACGTGAAGATAGGAGTCAGCTGAAAACAAGCGGTGAGGACCTTCCGCAGGCTTGCTTATTGACATGTGCGTTAAACTAGAAAAAGCAGACCGCTGAGAAGAAAGATGGTGGCGTCAGACACTCGGGGTAACCCAGACAGAACCTACAAGAATATTGTTTGAAAAGAGCAATAATGAATAATTGCACAATGGACATCACATTTAAAACTTACAAGATTTTTTAAAACTGTCTTGTCATTTAGACGGGCATAAACTAGGTCAAGCACAGATTTATAGCCGGGGAAAGGTGAAGTGGAGTCATTTGCTCAAAGTGATACATATAGTACGTGGCAGAGTTGGGTCCTTGGTGTAATTTTGGTTCATGATATGATGGCTAATTAACATGGGTTACTATTGTTTCCTGCCCTGAAACCTGATCTCAGTGATTGAGAAGCCAGAAGGAAGTTAGTGTACTCATCAGAAAATAGATAAAAAATAAAACCTGAAAACCTCTGGGCACTTGGGCTCCCAGCGTACGGGAGAGTAGGGAGGAATTGTTGCCAAGAGCGGAGGTGGCATATGGGAGGGGGAGTGCTCAGAGTGCACCCTTGTTTCTTCCCCCAGGGCACTGGACAGACAATCGTCTGTCTGTGACTACTTTAGTTCTAGGCAGTTTATAGCAGGTATCAGCAGATCACTGTTTCCAACACAGCAACTAGAAAAAATGGATAAATTGCAAAAATTATAGTTGTAAAGACATTGATCAGCTCTGGAAGTAGAAGGAATAGACAAATTAATATTCCAGAGTAGGAGGAGGCCTTCACAGGTGAGCTGCAGTCACTGGCCATTTTCTTTCCTGGGGGACACTTTCTGAGTCCGGCCAAAGGCTTAATTTGGGGCTTTTCCTAGGCACAGGGTCTATCCTGGGGAAAAGATAAGTCAGTAAATATTTTGAAAGTAATGTGGGCTGGCATAAGATATTGGAATCTACAGGAGCCCAAAATGTGTAGCTGTTTTACCCATAGGTTGCTTGCTGAGTGCTGTGTGGTGCAAGAGACATGGAGCCAATGGGCTGGACAGGTGGAGTGAGAT
>NW_007732518.1:155530-157004 GCF_000696425.1 Galeopterus variegatus | reverse complement strand
GAGTTAGTGGGCATGCATGTCCACGTATTTTTAGCTTGTTGCCATTCTTGTGTGCTCTTCAGAGTGTGTGAAACTGCAGCTCTGAACTGCTGGTCTGCAGAGCTCGTGTCTAGAAATAAAGACTATTCTTTCTTCACCCATGGCTCCAAGAACCCTTTTCCTGTTACCTAGCTCGTAGACCTGCATGTGAAGCATTTATGAATGGGCTCGAGGGGACTGTGAGACCTAGCCCTAGCTCTACAGGGTCGGAAGGGAGATTCTCAGAACAGTAACATCAACTTTAGTCTTCATTGTTTTTGTATACACAATGACTATTTTATAATTAAAATTTATATGAATATGAAATAGGAAAATATGACTAATGATTGATAAAAATCGGTCAATAGAAGCAGACATATAGATGATCCAGATACTGGAGTTAGTACACAGGGAGTTGAAGTTAACAATCATAAATAAGTCAAAACAATAGAGGAGAGATGCAGTAGTGGCTGAAAAGATGGTGAATTCCCAAAAAAGACTGGAATCCATATAAAGAATAAAATAAAAATTCTGAGTAAAAATGCAAAATCTGAAGTTAAAAAGTCATTGAATAAATTTAACAGCAGATGGGGCATGTTAGAAGACAAGATTAGTAGACTGAATGACTGAAGCTCAAAGAGAAAGAAAAGACTAGAAAGGATAAAAGTGTGAATGCCCGTCAAGTGAACTAACATACTTTTATTTGGAGCTCCAGAGGAAGAGTAGAGAATGAAGCAGGGTAATATTTGAGGAGATCATGGCTGAGATTTTTCAAAACTGATGACAGACTTTGATCCAGATTCAAGAAGCTCAGTGAAGCCCCATTCACTTTGTGTGGGAGAAGAGCAGCCATCCCAGTGCTAGCTGGAGTGGCGGCGGTAAATTAAGGGCTCTATTCCGCACTTGTTTGGATAGAGAACAGTTCAGAATAGGTTCTGTCAGACTTTCCAACCACCGAGCGTTCCTTGTGCCAAGTCTTTCTGCTGGCAGCAGTGAGCCTGCTGGTGTGGGCTGAGATGGCCAGAATTGACAGAGGTGCCCTCTGGGGCTGAGATGTCACTCAAGTCTGCAGCTGCATGAGGCTAGAACAGGCAGGGTTAGGACTCACACACCAACCCCATCGGTAGCATCAATGCTGGCGATTGCTCTAATTTCATTCCACCAACATTGGCTGGGTGCCTGCGACGTGAGTCCCATTGAAAGGCTCCGTGTTACCAATTTCCCACCTGTAAAATGGGGATGAAAATAGCAGTACAAAGCCAAAAGAGTTCCTGTTAGGACTACGTAAATTAATACGTAGAAAGCACTGAGCACAGAGTTTGCACCTAGCAATTGCTGTTCTGTTATAATTCATACATTAAAGTAGTGACTCGATAAAGGAGGGTGCTACATGCGTAGTTTGAGACACTATATTCAGTCTGCTTGTTGCTTTGTTGCTCTGCTGTGGCTGGAGTGG
>NW_007732518.1:152965-154588 GCF_000696425.1 Galeopterus variegatus | reverse complement strand
TAGTTTGAGACACTATATTCAGTCTGCTTGTTGCTTTGTTGCTCTGCTGTGGCTGGAGTGGCTGTGGGGGAGACCTGATGAGACAGCCCTGTAGGACCAGGGTTTGAGCAGCAGGGAATGGAGTGAGGGTGCTGGGCCGTGGAGCAGATGAGGAAATGGCTCTGCTCGATGGGTGGAAATGGAGTGAAGGAGGAAGTTGAGGGGAGGCTTGAAAGAGGAGCTCAAGCTCAGCCGTCTGGGGAGGGGAGCCCAGGGCGCTGCAGGAAAGAGACCTGGAGCCTCGCCTGGAGAGACAGACACCAGGAGCAGGGCCCATCCTCTCTTTGGAGAGACTCGGGGGTGTAGGGGCTTTACCTGTGGGCAGGGAGGAGGCCTAGTGCGTTTAAGGAGAGAGAGATGGGACCCGGTGTGTGAGAGAGGATTCAGGTGGCAGAGCTGGGGACAAGTCAGGTGGGATGTCATGAGCATGGCCACCTGCAAGGAGGAGGGAGAGAGGGCTCACACCCCACCTGTGCTCGACCACAAGGGCCCGGGCTGGCAACCCCGCCCCAGCCCTGCATCCTGGGAGAGCAAAGCCACCACATCTGCAGGAGAGGCCTGGGAGCGAAACGGCAAGAGTCCGCGATGGGACAAGAGCACAGCTGCACACGTGTGTGCCTGACAGTACTTAACATTTTATCATAAAAGTGCACTTGGAGCCATTTTCATGGCTTCAACTCTTCATGCTCAAAGATAGACAAGAATAACTACCCAACAGTTGCTATAGATATGCTCTTAACAGTACTAGACATTATTTTTAAAAATAATTGGCTTTATTGTGCTAGAAATAGCTGCCGTACGTATTATATGCATTCTCAAAGGTGGCTTGCTTTGACTCTCATGCACCCAGTAAATAAAATTAATCCTATTTTTTCATGACGAACTAAGTTAATTTGTTAGGCAAATAATTGAATGAATATTTTATGCGTAATTGCCTAGTGCTCTTACTAAGTGGCTCCTGCGTCCCATCTGGAGGGCCCTGGAGGGGAGAGCCTGAGCCTCTTCTGCACGGCGACTGCGCCTGTAAATGTAGGGTCTCGGGGTAGGAGTCGGGCCCGAGGGAAGCATGCAGAGCTCTCATCAGAAGGACCTGGAGGAGCAGCCAGCTCTTCAGAGCAGGTCTCAGCCTGAGAGGCCGATGTGGCCACAGAAGCATGAGTATGTGGACTGGCTGGCCTGAGACCTAGGGTCCAACAGGGCCCAGTGGACTGGAGATGTGGCCCAGTGAGGTGCATTCCAGCAGTGATGTGCACTTGGGCTGCACCTGCTGGGAATGAAGGGCCCTGCCTCAGGTCGGAAGGGAAGGTGCTCAGAAGGGGGCTTCAGGAGGAAGAGCTGGACCCAGGGAGACAGGGACTGAGGAAATCCACTTGATCCTGGAGCCCGAAGCTGTGAGCAGCCCAGGAGTGGCCAGGGCGGCTGCAAGCCCAGCAGGCAGTGAGGAGACCCGTGCAGTGAAGTCAGGGAGCCGTGACTCTGAGGACCTTCCCCTCAAGAGAAACGTCGGCAGCAGCCTGGGTGCAGGGGATGAAGAGCCCCCACCCTCAGCCCCTGGAGAGGGCTCTCAGAAGAGCTGGGAAGCAC
>NW_007732518.1:151275-151785 GCF_000696425.1 Galeopterus variegatus | reverse complement strand
GACAACACCAAGCCAAGGGTAGCGATCCCCTTACCGGTCGGAAAAAAAAAATTAAATAATCTGATTCCCTGTGCGGGGGAAGAGGTTACGTGCACATGTGTGTGGAGGGGATGCACGTGTCGGGTGGGGCTGTGTGCGCGTGGGTGTGGGGAGGGGCTGCAGACGGCGGCAGGAGCAGCAGGGCTGGCTGTGACCTCTGAAGACGGCTCTTCAGCCAGTCCCCAGCTACTCAAACTGAAGGGGGGCCTGGAGGTGGGGACACTGCCCAGCAGGTGTAGCCACCACCTGAGAAATAAGCAGTCACTTGACACTCCGATTCTGTGATCTGCATCTGCTTGCCAGCCTCCAGGGCAAAGAGCCTGTGGCTTTCCTAGACTAGGCAGATGATGACATGACACGTGATGACCGAGATCAGACAGGACACAGAGGTGACCGTGTGACATCCAGGCTCAGACAGGATACAGAGGTGACCGTGTGACCACCAGGGTCACACAGGGTGGGGAAGTAACC
>NW_007732518.1:144936-149783 GCF_000696425.1 Galeopterus variegatus | reverse complement strand
CTCAGACAGGATACAGAGGTGACCGTGTGACCACCAGGGTCAGACAGGATACAGAGGTGACTGTGTGACCACCAGGGTCAGACAGGGCAGGAGTAGTCCAAGGGCCCCCTCTTCATGATGGACGTGCTTGTCCTTTTCCACAGTGAGGCCTTTCCGTGCCTCATCCCCAGTCACCCTCCCTGTGTGCAGCTGGAGGCCAGGCTTGGCTGTGCATCAGGCCACCCTTTCTGCCCTAGCCATTGTCTGGAGGGGGCTGAATTCACAGGAGAGTCAATGCCATGTCTCCAGTTGCTGGAGCTGCTCCATAGCAGGGCCAGCTCAGGGAGGGCAGAGCTCAGCCTGTACCCTCCCTGCAGCCTCCCAACCCCAGAAAGAGTGCCCTGCCCCGACTGCCTACTCTTGCTTGCAGGATTTCTCTTACCCCAACTCTGGCTGGCGGACCCCCTTAATTTCCCACTGAGGCATCAGTCTGGGTCTCAGCCCTGCTCATCTTCTCCAAATGTTGCATGGAGCAGGTCCCCATCACATTGAGTCAGTTTTCAACACCCCAGTGCTCTGGCATCACCAGCTTCAGTCAGTCCGTGTGGGCAGCTATGGCTGGACCCAGCCCCAAGAGCCCTCATATGGATCTGCTCTCGCCCTCATGGCCCAACCAGGTGGCTGAGGAGACCCTCCAGGCCAGAGCCCTAGAGGCTCCTCCTCTCCTCACTAGCAAACCTGCTCTGAAGACCCCTCAGCACTAGGCAGCTTGCAGGAGGCCCAGGGCCCACGGCAGAGGGAGGGGGCTGGGAGGCAGGGACACACCCAGATTGGGGGCCAGAACCCTGACATGTCTCAGTTGGTGAGCAGCTCTCCCCAGGTGACAGACAGGAACAATGTTCCAGCAGGGTGCATGGTGAGCACAGGAGACAGCACCGTGTGTTCAGAGACTCCTGGGCTGCTGCGCAGGGCTGGAGCTCAGGGTGCGAGGAGTGGGTGGAAGATGAGGGTGCAGAGGGTGGGTGTGCTGAGCTTCACAGCGCCCATCAGGACCCACCTCACTTGCTGGCCCATCCCGACCCCGTGGGCAGGAGAGCCAGCCTGACAAGGTCTTCTGCAGGCCCCAGATTGTTCCACTCAGCTCACCCCCTTTTTCTGAAAGCTAGCCTTCCCCACCAGAGAAGAAATGGGTGAGGCATCTTCTGACCCCCCACACACACAGTCCAGAAAGAGCCCCATTCACACCTGGAGTTTCCTGCTACCACACCAGGCTCAGCTCTGCCCAGGTCCCAGTCTGTGCACCCGCTCCTGCCCCTGCCCCTGCCCATGCTGCGTGCCTCCCACCCCAGGGCTTCCCTGGAAGATTTCAGCTCGGGATGCCACAGGAGCCCACTGCACACCCAGCCATGCCACCTCAGGCATGACACCTTAGGACTCATTGAACGTGGCTCCTCAGAGCCCACATGGGATGGAGCGTCCAGTCACCCGCCAATGAGGCCACACGATGACACGTCCCGTTTCCCTCCTCCCCCCCTCCTCCGGCACCCTGGAACCACATTCCCCACTAAAGGACGTGCAGAGGAGCCTCTGTCTCAGGGTCTGCTTTCTGCAGAGCGAGGCCAGGGCGGGCACTCCTTGCTTCCCAGGAACACCCCACCCTCGACTGCCCCCATGCACAGCCCAATGGCACCTCCATGTGGCAGCACAGAGCTCATGGCCTTCCACTGGCTGTCTCCTGGGATCGCTGTCCCCACCCCAGCACTGACCCAGGCCAATGGAGAACACTACACATGGGGAAAGGCCAGAGCAAGGCCCCAGCCGAGGGACACGCCGGACTCCCGGGGAAGCCGAGCTGTGCAGAGCGAGGACAGGGCTCTCTCGGTGGCTCTGCTTCCATTGCCTTGTGGCAGCTATGGGGCAGCTCCTCGGGCCTGGCCCACGACCCATTTACGTTTTCTCTCCAGCCGCCCCTCCCTGCTTGCCCACTTGTATCGCACATGCCTGGGACTGGCCTGGCTGGCCCACCTGACACCTACACCTCCCCCAGGGGGGTCACTCCCAGAGATGAGACCACCAGACCAGACCTCTGCCTCACTGAGGCCAGCCACACCACACTGAGGACCCAAGATGAATGAGTCCACGGGGCCACCCACCAGTGGGTCCTCAGGGCCACAGGAGGACCCCCACCCACCGCGTCCAGAGTCCACCCGAGTCATTGCTTCCGTGAGAGCTGACACGTTCCCCTCCGGCCATAGATGGCTCCGGGAGCAAACGTACCTGTGTCTTCCCAGAAGACCAGCTGTTCCGCTTCCAGTCTGGCAGGGGTCACTGCCGCGTTTGGGTCCTGCACAAACCACCAGCACAGTAAACATCTTCTCAGACACAGATCCAGTCTGAAAGACCCCTGGCCTTGTCCAGGACAAAGACCCGGCAACTTTCTTAATGAGAAAAACAAACAAACAAAATTCAATTGACAATTAACTGGGGATGATTACACTCCCTGGACGTTCCTCTTGCAGGAAGATGGTGTCTATCACACCCATGAGATTAAGGTTTGGGTGACTTCAGGACACAGAGCAGGCAGATTCCCTCATGGCTGGGAAAAGGTGGGCGGGGATGAACCACTTTTTTCACCCTCCCTGTTTTTAGCAGTGAGTCAGAGTGCTGTCAACCCACAGGTCAACCAGTCACCAGGTCACCAGCTCCCAGGTCACAGCCCATCACAGCCCAGGACAGGCCTCGCTCAGCACAGGCCTCGGCGATGACACAAGGTGAATTCAGCTGAATGCACGAGTGCTGAATGACGCACAGCGTTAGTGAGGTGTCCCTGGCTACCGGTGTCCCAGCGGCCAAGAGACCCGGCTGAGACCTGATGTGCTTCAACTCAAGGAGCCAGAGGCCCAGAAAGAGGGTGGGCTCTGCCGAGCAGCAGTCCTCAGACCTATGGGCACTGGAATCCCTTTACTCTCCCCCAAATGACTGAAGACCCCAAAGAGTTCCTGTTCATGTGGTTTGTATCTGTTGATCTGTTTATAAAAATAAAAATTAAAACTTAAGAGTTCAAAATAATATTTATTACTTTATGTGAAAACGACAATAGACCCATCACAGGTCAGTATCAATAGCATGTTTATTAATAAAATCGCATACTTAAAATAATAATTTAACGAGAAGAATGGGACTGTTTTACGTTTTTGCGATTCCTTCTCACGTCTGGTCTAACTGGAAACAAGCTGGTTTCTCGGCTCCACTTCTGCGCATGATCTGTTGCAATTTGCTGCTTGGGTGGAAGCGGACGGAGGACACCCAGCCTCACAGGGACGCGCGCTGGGACGCGGGAGGAGCGCGTCAGTGGACTTTCCGCATGATTGTGGAGACTCTTCTTTGCTACTACACCCAAACTTGGCAAGTGGTAGTTCTTTAAAGTTACTTGAAAAGTGAAATTGGAAACCACACACCAGGTGAAATTGGCGAACTCTTTGTACTCAGTGACCTTCAATCCATCGGTCTATCTCGTGCTTTGAATGGCTCTTTTACCCACGTGAGATCTAATAGCGTCATGCCCGGGTCATGTGGAAAGCACTTCTTCATGGAGCAATGCATGTTTTCTGAATGTTTAGTACGTGCTGTGGGCTGATTGAATTGTGTCCCCGGAATTTCATATATCAGAAGCTTAATCCCCACGGTGACTGTTCAGAGGGTGGGAAATCCTACTGTGGTCATTGAAAGGTGGAGCCTTGAAGAGGTGACTGGATTGCAGGACCGTGCAGTAGAGAATGGATTAATAATGGTGGTCAGGGGCGTGGTTCTGAGGGCTTTCAAAGAAGAGGAGAGTCTGTCTGTCTCTCTCTTTCTCTCTGCTCTCTCTGCTTCCACCATCTGGCAATGTGAGACCCCTGTGTCACTGTCACCACCACCAGACGCATTCCTTGGACTCTGGACTTCCCAGCCTCAGAAACTGTAAGCAATAGACTCATTTGCTTACAAGTGACCCAGTTGCACGCATTTTGTTATAAGCAACAGAAGTGGACTAATACAGTACATTAATATATTTTATTATTATGTATTGCATTAATAAATTTTATGATTCAATATTTACAAATCACATTCATCAGTATCTCTATCAGTTGATCAGGAAAGTACTGAGGTGCCGTCCAGCTCACGGTGGGGACACATGCTTTCCAAACGTCTCGTTTTCATCCGAGAAAGCTTGGATTCAACACCGGCAGCCAACGCCGTCGGTTGCTTTCCCGGAGTCAGGCGTTCTGCCTTCATTTCTGAGAACGTGTCTGCCCCACGCCTCATCCGAGCGCCGTGGCCCGCAGCCGTGGTTTCTGTGCAGAAACGGTGCTGTGGGGCCGTGCGAGGCTCGAGGGCACGTGCTCTTCCCACCGACGACCTCGCTCTTCGGTGCGTGACGTGGGGCTGTGCACGCGCCCCGTTTTGCCACTTGGACTATTAAAAAAAGAGTAAGATGAATATAATTGAGAGTTTTTATTTCTTATCAAGGACATGCTTAAGTAAAGCCGGTATTTTTACACATTTGGTTCATGATGGTGAAGAATCCACTGGCTGCTTGTGCCGTTTGGGGCCGCCACCTTGATCTGGGACAAGACACTGGCAGTCTTACGTCATGGCTTCCACACCATGAAGGCAAAATGGGAAATAACCTCTGGTGCTGTTCAGGAAACACGTTCGGCTGTGTGGACTCCTTCGAGGGAGGTCTCAGGGGCCCCCAGGGAGCCGTGGACCCCACCCTGAGAGTCGTCTCTGTGGCACCCACAGGTCTCACTGGGAAAGGTCCACCTTTCAGAGTCACCTGCTTTTGTCCTTTCATTTTTTTTTTTTTTTGTCTTTTTGTCTTTTTT
>NW_007732518.1:132502-144211 GCF_000696425.1 Galeopterus variegatus | reverse complement strand
GCACTCTACCGAGTGCGCCACCGGGCCGGCCCTGTCCTTTCATTTTTTCATAAACATTAAAAATGTCTGCTCCTGTCATCTCCCCTCCCATGTTTTTATGATGGATGTTTATTTTGAGATGAATAAATACGCATCATCATTACTGTCATCACACAGGAGCTGCGGAACTGGAACTCTGTTCAAGCCCTGCCCTCTCGCTCTGTGTCCCTCATGACGCGTCTCGTCTTCCGATGCAGCAGTCCTGCCCCTGAGTCCGCCAGCTGCACCGTGCACGCCGCGGGTCAGAGCTGGTGTGTGCTCCAGCCACGCGCAGCCCCCACAGGCCGTGGTCACTTGCTCGTTCCGGCTCTGACATCTTCCATGTGCAGAGTCCCAAGAATCTAGGACAGAGCACCTGCTCTCACCGCAGTGAGGTGGGCACGTTTCTATTGTCCATAGATGTTAGTGCTTTGTTTTCTGTTTAGTAAATATCTGACAGTTGAACTTTTTGTAATTTATTTTTTAATTGACATGTATTGATTCTACATATTTATGGGAAACAGAGTTATATTTTAATATGACAGTTCAATTTGGATGAACTCTACAAATTAAATTCTCCAAAACAGAATGTCTTCTCCCAAGAAATGACTGAAAACGCATGGACATCTTCACAGTATCTTACACACAACTTGCATGTGAAAGAAGCTGGACCACATCCATGGGTCGAAACCAGGCGGTGGCTTAGTGTGGCCTAGCGTACAGAAAACAAGGACCTTGTCCACAGGAGGCCAGGCCAGTGCGTCTTCTGTCTCATTGAATCACAGACCCTGTATTTAGGAAGATCACAGGTGCATGCACACACACATGTACACGCACACACGTACACACATGTGTGCACATACACACATACACACTCACACCACATCTTGCCTTTGACTTGGGGGAATGCACAAAGCCTGCCCTGCACCAAGACAAGAGCTTCTGCCTTGGTGAGGTTCCCACACAGAGCAGGCCTGCGGCTGAGTCGGGTGCTCTGCACCCCAAAGGCGGTGACTTGGGGGTGGATGCGCATGAGCAACGGTGGGTGTGAGGACTGGCGGGCAGCACTCTGGGGGTGAGCCCGTGGTGGCATGGCAGGCAGGGCCCTCCACCAGGACCAGTCACTCTGGCAGACGTGTCCCCTGGGCTTCGTGATTCAAGAACTGGGGCCACTTCTCACCTCGGCAGGACACCGGGGTCTGAGCAGGAGAAAGAATCCCGAGAGCTTCCACGAAAGGTTTCCAGCAAATACTGTGGAGTGAACACGTGAATGAGCGCATTGGGTTTTCACTAAACGTTCAGTGAGCGTCTGAGTCACCGACTGCTGCGGCGGGTCGTCCGCTCTCACGTTCTGCGCACGGTCCTGTCCTGCTTGTGATCCTCAGTGGGGCCCGTCTGCATTTTGTTCTTAGAGCAAACTTCGACCACGGCCCACACGGCCAATGCCCTACACCATCCGTCTCCTGCTGGAGTGCATAGGCAAGACCCGGGCGGGGAAACGGGGACTGTTCTAGGGATTCACACAGAGGGCGTTTAATACAGGGAACTCTTTCCCAGGGCACGGGGGGGCTGAGAAGCCAGACAGGAGGGTGACGCAGCCCAGAATTCCTGTGAGCAGAGGCCTCCCCTGCCTAGGCTAGAGTGACAGAGAGGGCAGCCCTTCCCAGCCTAAGACCCAGCAGCCGGCGAGAGCCGGGGCCACCAAGAGCAGACTGCTGTGGAGGGAGGGGACACGTCCCTGCCTCTCCACTCTCCCTGCTTTATTGTCCTCCAACTGTACCTCCCAGGGCCACACCTGCTCAGAAATCAGAAGCAGGGCTTCTGGGAACAGCAAATCCTCACGATGCAGGCCAGGAGGAGGTCGGGCGTGGAGCTAGACACCGACCCGACCAGCTGTCCTCCAGCTCTGCAGCCTTGGTCCTCCCACACGGGCCCTCCCAGGCCGGCTGCCACCAGCGCCTCTCGCCTGCTCGTGCCCATGGCCTTCCCCTCGCTCTGCGCAGCCCACAGTGCTCCCAGCAGCTCCTGACCGCTGGCTCGTCCCCTCCTGCATGCCACCTTCTCAGAGACATCTCCCGATCTCCCAGCCTCACCCCTGTACCCCGTTCTCCCCATAGGCCTGGCCTGGCCCCGCCCTGTGAGACTAGTGCCCCGTTGTCCTTGGCGCTGGCTGGGGTGGCAGACATCAGAATGACAGGAGGCATTCCTTCTCTCCACGGGGGTGGCTGGTGGTCGCATCTTCTCTGACGCCCTCTGTCCTGCCCGCGTCCCTCTCCCATGGCTGTGCTCTCCCCGAGTTCCCGGGAGGGCTCTGCCACTACCCACCCCAGTCTCTCCTAACTCCGTGCCACCTCCGACTAGAGGTCCATCACACTCCAGTCTCCTCGGAGGGTGTGGTGTGGCATCCTGTGGGGCCCCGGCTGGTGCTGGCCTCCCTTCATGGACAACCCCACAGAGAACTAAGGAAAAGAAGGCTTTCTGGGTGGCCACCTCCAGCCCCTGTGGCCCCTGCCCCTCCTGGTGGCTCCTTTTCTCATTGCCACCCCTCACAGGGCACGTAGTCCCCAAACCACCTCTCCTTCCTCCTAGCACATGTGCTCATCAGCTCTTCTGCTGAGCTGTAAGTGGGACATGAAACCTGCATCCTGCTGCCTCCCAGGAGTCACCCAGCCCATGCTCTGGAGGGTCCTATTCACACCTGGGTCCATCTGCAGGCCACTGAAGAGGTGCTGGGGGACAGAGGGACCTTCCTGGGACTCAGGCACTGCCTCCTTCAGGCAAAGGCCCTTCTGGAAGCTGGATCAGGAACTCAGACGTATTTCCATGGGTGACATATCTCCACAGAGTCTGTGAACAGGCATTCTGGGGGCCAGAGGCTGCCATTCCCAGGACAGGTGGGAGGTGTCAAGGGTGGCCTTGCTTGTGCAGGCAAGCACAACAGGGTCCCCAGGACTGCAGAGGCCTCAGTGCCAGACAGGGAAGGTGCTGGTTGATTGCACACATCCTGCTTGCTTCCACCAGCCATCGAAGAGGTGGGGCTTCCCCACCCATGGAGCATGGCCTTAACCCCCAGCCAAGGGCCATGGTCAAATCACCTACAGAGAAGCCTTTGCCTAGTGCACAGGAAACCTGGGACACCTCTGAGGAGGAGAGTGGAGGCATGTGTGTACTGGTGTGAGCATGTATATATGTGCAAGTGTGTGCATGTGTGTGCGTATGCATGTGAGGCAAGTGTATGGCTATGGGTGTGAACATGCACGCATGTGCATGGGCATGTGTGTACACCTGAGTGTGTGTGTGTGTGTGTGTGTGCATGTGCACGCCTGTATGCATGTGAGACAAGTGTATGAGACAAGTATATGGCTATGGGTGTGAACATGCACGCATGTGCATGGGCGTGTGTGTACACCTGAGTGTATGTGTGTGTGTGTGTGTGTGTACATACAGCAGCACTGTCCTGTCTCATCTTTACCATGTACAGAGTTTAAAGAAACTGCCTAAGCACCTGGCCTGTGTAACTCACCCCCCGCAGGCTGCACTGTGGGCAGGTGTGCACGCTGACACCTCCGCCCAGATGCTCACTGTGTTAGGAAACCACCTCAACCGCAGCACCTCTCCTTGTGCCTCATCCTGTATGGGTTTGGCAAGAAGTGATCTAAACTCAACAGGTACCAGGTGCTGGAAGATGCCCGGGTGTGTGGGCACCCGATCGTTGTGGTTATTAACAGTGGGATGACAGGGCTGAGCTGGCACCGGCTCAGCCCATTCACGCTGTCGTGGGCAGGTTCTTTGCACAGACCGGCCTGAGCTGCCCGGAACCCACAATGGCTCGCTCCTTGCCAGCCCTGCAGGCCCGTTCCCAGAGCAGTCCTAGAGCTGGGAATGGCCCCATTGTCTTCATCATAAATATGCAATTATTATGTGTCAATTAAAAATGAAACAACACTTTTAATAAAAGGAAAAAAAAAACACGTACAAAGACAGACATGCAGGTTGGCTTGGCTCCTCGTTAGAGACGTCGGGAAGTAAGCCCATTTCATACAGTAAGGCTGAAGGTGACCCTGGTGACAGGCGGGGCGGGAAGAAGATTGTTTGGGTCTCAACAACGTGTCAACAATGTTTTATTTGTTTGTTGTTTGTTTTTCTTTAAGACAAAAAGCCCTGGGCATCACTGACAGTGTTGTTTTTGGAACGTGCAAGCTGTTTTTATAATGCCCAAAAGAGAATAAAAATCTCCCTCTTGTGCACAAATGCCGTTGTCCTGCTTCCGTGGACTGCGTGGATGCGTGCCCCTGCAGGGCCCCGCACCCGTCCGCACAGGAGGAAGGGGCAGAAGGGAGGAGGCTGTGCCGCGGAGACTCTGGACTTACAGAGGACGGGGCTGGACCTCCACCCGCCCGTGCCCGGGATCAGTTTCCTCATGGGCACAGCAGGGGCGCCAGCAAGCGCCTGCCAGTCCTCACTGCAAGAGTCCACTGAGACATTCCACGCCGGAGGTGCTGGTGCGAAGGTCCCGGGGCCCCAAGAGCTGGAGCATGTGGCCCCTCCACAGAGAGCAAACGAGCGTGACTTTTGCAAAAACTGATCTCGAGGGAGGATACACTTCAAAATCTTATGAAACGACATTCTCTCCACGTTTTCTCCCATCCACACATTCGCATCCCATCTTTCTGTGGTTCCTGCTACAGCTCACGGCCCGAGGGGATGAAAGACGAGTAAGTGGCCAACAAGCACAGAACAGCAGAAGCCCCCGACCGGGCACCGCCCACCGCGTCGGCGTTTGGGGGACACGTTGCTGGGAGAGGGCGGCGATGGAGATGCTGCTAGTTCATGCGCCTGAAGTCAGGGAGACGTCAGGTGGGCTGGACTTGGCAGTGGCGACCCCAGCACCAGGCATGAGTTCGAACCTCCCAGCTGCTGTGCAGAGGAACGTGTGTGCACTCAGAGCTAAAGCAGCCACCCCAAAGCCAGAGGGGTGCAAGCGGGACCCCGTCACTCCCACTCCCAGGTGGTTTGCAGCAAGCTGAGTGGGTGGCGTGTGTGTGGCGGGGAGTGTCTTGCAGTGGGGAGGAGAGATGACATCACCCACATGTACCAGAGGTGCCCTCGTTAGACAGGTCTGGGCACAGGGCCGGGGATGGAACAGACACGCTGAGACACGAGGGGCTTGCGGGTCTCGGCTGCCCCAGAGCGCGCTCCAGCAGCGGAGCAAAGCCGCAGGGACAGCGGCCCCCAGGCCTTCTCTCACAGAGGGATGTGCCCCCACCCACCCCACCTAAGAATGGAGGGACGGACAGGGAGGGCAGAGGTGCAAGGAAGGTGGGAAACGACCTGGGAAGGAAGTTTCTAGGCCTTTGGTAGCAGGTACCTACATTTTGCTGGAATGCATCACAAGGTGTGGCCGCTGCCTTTGCAGCCCGGTCACCTATGAGGAGACCTTCGCAAGACCGGCTCTGTCTGCTCCCACACCTACAGCGTCACTGCTTCACAGAGTCCCCATCCCCTTCTCAGGGTCAGACCTGCTCGTGCTCTGAGGTGTCTCCCTGTCCACTCCTGTTTTCACAGGCTTGTCCCCAGCACATCACCTGCGGGTCAACATCCACTTCTCAGAGGACTTGAACTTGAACTTGGAGGACTCACTGTTCCCTGTTGGGTTTCTCAGGGTTTCATCACCAGTGTGACAAATACTCTTACTAAGTCCCTCTGTTTGAAACACCTAGAATGTTTTCTACTTTCCTACCTGAACCCTCACTGTTAGTCACAGGGGCAATCATGGTTGCCCCGTTGCCACTGGGAGGTGTAAATTCAACCATATCTCCTCCTGCATATGAGGTTCTTTGTAAACCACAAGGGTGACAGCTGTCACAGAGGCTCCCTGAGGTCCAGACTCTGGCTAAGCATTTCGCATGTGTTAATTCACTTACTTCTCGTGGAGACCCTGAGAGGTGGCGTGACTACAGATGAGGAGCGAAGCTCAGAGAAGTACGTCCACTTGCCCCAGGTCACACAGGAGGAAGCAGAAGGGGGTGTGGCCCTCAAGCTGTCGCGCACTGGCCTCCCCACCTCCCCATCTCCCAAACACATGCTAAACACATTCCAGTATTCCCTGCTGTGCAGTCAAGATGTCTAGTGGAGTCTCCTGCGACCTCCCCACACACCCGGGAGTGGTACCACAGCGATACATGTACCCAGGAGCGGGGACAGTTCCATGTGACACTGCACCCTGACTGTCCTCCCTGCACACTTCACAGCGGCCACCTCCCCCAGCACACCTGCCAAGAGGTGAGGAGGGGAGTCATCCACCTGGGCCAGGACAGCCCACATGACGCTGTTTCTCTGCAACCTAAGGAGCCACGGCCACTTTGTCATGGCCTCTGCCTGAGGGGGCTCAGGCCCCGACACCTCCGTGGAAACCTCACGTCCCTTCTTCGCCGTCCCTCAAGCGGCTGTGCTCTGTCCCCTCAGCCCTGGGCTTCCCCTCCGACTGCAGCACAAGAGAGCCAGATCGGGGCCTGGGCCCGTCCTTCAGCCCTGACCTTCTCTGGGGACCCTCCTGACACGAGAAGCCATGGGGAGAGTCCACTCACTCCTCAGTCATTCATTCTTTCTTTTTCTTTTTCCTTTTTTTAAGTTTGGACCAAGCCCACAGCAGGGTCCTGAGAGGAGAGCTGGGGACAGGCCTGACCCAGGACTTTGAGTCTGATGGCAAAGGCTGGGCGGCCCAGCCGAGGTCCCCACAGGCACCGTCCACACCGCCCTTCCTGCATCTCTGCCTGGGGCGTCCTGTGGCCCAGCTTCCTAGTCCTTCTGGGGAGAATGTCCACAGTCCTCCAGAAGGTGCCCAGAGGGACCGAGTGACACTGCCTGCAGCAAAACCCCTCTCACTGCCTCGTGCATTTCGTTTTTCCTTTCTTCCCTGTCACAATCCCCCACTACCTCACACTGCACTTGGGGTCACCTCCCAAATAAACTCTGTACCCAAATCTTGTCTCAGAACCTGCTTTCAGGAAACCCACACTGAGACAACAGACAAGCTCAAAGCTAGTGACATGTGACGTTATGGTGAGATCGGGGCATTAGAGCCAAACAAATGGCCCGTAACCCAGGTAGGCTGAGAGTGTTTCAAGGATTCTCTTGCTATTTTGCATGTCCCACTTCCCTGCTCTCAGCCCCGATGTAAAGGAGCGGCTGGCACAGGATGAGTCACCCCAGCCTGAGGGCGAGTCAGCCCGAGGGTGCTCAGTGACTCTGCCATCGCTCCTGCAGAGCCAGGGTTACCATCAGCCAAGCCCAGGTGTAAACAGGAGCCAGCCTCAAACCCCAGCTCTGTTCATGCCGCTCCCTGGGAACCAGGAGGGGGTCAAGAGAGAGACTCTTCTGACCTTGCTCACTTGGGAGAAGGTTCTGGCTCCCCAGGAGAGCCCCATCCCCACCCCAGCCTCCCAAATAGTGAGCTGCCTGCGAGGAGAGACCGGGCCGGTGCTGCCGAGGGTGGAGCAGACATCACCTGCTTGAGCCTTTCCCAGAAGAGCTGTCCTCTGAGAAGCCCAGTCCAGAGGGACCCAGCTTCCTAGTCTCAAACTGGCCACAGGTCTGAAAGTTAGAAACAACAGTTAAACTTTGTGTACTGGGGGCGTTTGGATCCAAGGGTACCCAGTCACTCTGCCCTTTCCTCTCCGCCATTGCCTTCGCAGGAGGGGTTACAGGAATGTGCTCAGTTACTCAGGTCTGCAAAATCTGTAACAAAAGCAGAACGAGACCCTCCGTGGTCACCGTCCGCATTCTTGTTTTGTTCTGGTCGTTGGTTGGAGAGGGGCGCCATGATCGGAAAGCAGGCTCTGGGTTGAAACTCCAGGGTCATCATGAATTGGTTGTTAGGGGGCAGGTTTCTTAAGCACTCAGTGCCTCAGTTTCCTCCTTTGAAGAGTAAGAATAATGATAATGTCCATCAGTATCCAATGGGCATGCAAGCATGTCAGACACTTGGCCCATGTCCTGGCACCCAGGATAGCAGGTGTGTAGAAAGTCATCTCACAGAGACACAGAGTCCACCAGTGAATGACCCGGACCAAGAAGGGATGTTTTTCCTTCCTTGGTCATCTCTCAAGTTCTGCTCTAAGTGCAGAGACGGAGTCATACCTAAGGTTCATGAGAAGTGTTCGGAGATGGAAATGGAGCGACACGTCCCTGACGCTGCAGCAACGAGGGCCCCTCCGTGTGCGTGTGGAGGGGGTCGGCTGAGGACCTCCGGGAAGCAGCTGGAAGAGCGGGGAGACGGCAGCCTCCGGGCAGGCAGAAAAGCAACCAAGAAGACTTTCAGGGATCTTTTGTAGGAAGGACTGTAGATGTCTCTTCCTCGCCCCTTTAAAAAATTCTTTTGAAAGACACACTGTATGTTAAGGTGTCTGAAATCATCACAAAACCTTTGTCACACTGTACAGAGACTGCGCCACGTGGAGCCCTGAGACTTATTTGGGTGGCATTGACCATTATTATTCTTTATTTATTGTTATTTGTGGTAGAAAATATATTATATAAAACTTAACATTTTTACCATTTTTATCTTTTTATTAAATTTTAAAATTTATTATTAGCATATTTACTCTCACAAATCGTGATATTTTTGCCCTTTACCCGACATATCACTTCCAAACCCCCTCCTTCTCTCCCCCATTACTCTTGGATAATAAGAAGACTGAAAATGTTCATGGCGAGTCCTACAGCGGGTTCGGGGCACCTGGGAGTGGGCACCTTTCAGCAGGGGGATTTGACCCTGGTTCTGACCCTCCGGTCAACAGAAGGTGAAAGGCCAGACCAGAAGGGAGCATCAGTCACCGGGCGGGTGAGGGAGGGTTCGCGGCACTGCAGGTGCTCTGCCAGCTCCTCGGGCCACAGTGTGGGGTATGCGTGGATTCTTTCCTTTAGCAAACAAAGCGTCTGACTCTCCTTCCCTCCTCAGGTATGTGGTCAGCATTGGCGGGGTGTCACAGACACATTGCCACGAGTGCATTGGGAAGGGAGGTGGGATTCAGACGCTGTCAGACCTTTGCTTCCTACAAGAGAAGACTCTGAGGCAGATGGCTCTTATTCCCAGCATCCGAGCCTAAATGTGTGCAGGGTCAAGCTGCTTTTATAGGGCAGACATGCCAGGACCCTGATTCTGGTATAGCTGGGGGGTGGGGTATGTTCAGCTGATCTGCCTCATTGAGCCTTCAAATGCTAAACATCAGAAATCATGAAGATGAACTCAGCCACATAATCTGATTAGAAAGAGAAAGGACAGGGAGAGGTGGAAAAGCCTAGCAACCCCCCCACTGTACTGAGCCCTAAACTAAGCACTGTGGAGAAGACACATGGACCCATCGTGGTCACTGCCCTAAAAGTTTATCCAGCCCCATAAAAATCCCAGCTAATTAGTATGGTGCAGTCTGTGGTTAAATACCACGAACCAGTACCCAGAGCTTCGGGCATCCAGATGAGACAGGTCAGAAAAGCTTTCTGAGGAGGGAAGCTTGAGTGGAGACTTGAATGTGGTCAGAGGAGAGTCAGAAAGCCATCCACACTGAAGAAACCTCACTGTGACTTTCTTATTCTAGTAAACACCAAAAAGAGAAAAATGTTACGGTTAAAAAAAAAAAAAAACTGGATTTTTTCTTAGACTCTGGCACATAAGACTTCTAAAGTGATCAATGATCTTTACATTCAATAACGGTGAATTAAAATGTTTGCCTCCTTTATTCCTAATTTGATGCAATTTTAATGCAAAGCATAAACCCTCAAACCTAAAATAACGGTGACTTTTACAAGTTCCATGGCTCCTCCCTGACACTCTTAGCTAATCTCGTCTTGGGTAATTGCATCAGTTCAACCTAAAATCGTGCTGTTCTATAATTGTTAGATGCCTTATGTTTACAAAGCACAGTCTCACACATGCCTGGTTTGACGTAGTGCTCACAGCAGCACCAGGTTAAGGAATGGGGAACAGGGAGCGATGGAGTGGCTAATCCAAGCGTCCCTGTAAATGGCACGTACAGATTCAGCCTTAGGTCCCCACTTCCTGGTCCAGCATGAGGCATCTCAGCCACATCCTGCTTCTTCCACTGCTGGTCACTGGGGGGATCTAATAGACTCATGTCCCACATGAAAAGGATTTCTGTGAACATGGAAGAGGCACTGGGCACGTTCCCACCCTTAAAATGTTAACAGTCTGCGGGAGAGACGAGATGCAATAGCGTGAATATAAAACAGCCACGATAGGACTGATAACAAGCCAGACGCACGCTGGATGATGCAAGCCCACACTGTCACTGCCAAATGGATCTTCCAGGGAATTGTCTCTGCAGAAGGCCAGGTGGGGGGTTGCGGTACACAAGGCTGGGTGGTGAAGCAGATTTGGGCTGGTGCCAGCTTCTGCCAGGGGTGGCAGAGGAAGGCATCTCAGGTGGGGCGGGCTGGGGCGCGGCCTGGCCTCAGGGCAGCAGGGTGTGAGGCTGTGGGTCCAGCAGCGGCAAGTGGAGGGGTCAGTATAGGAATGCAGGTGGTGACAACGGGGCAGACCCAGAGTCAGGGAAACAGCCTAGTTGTGATGCTACCCAGTCTCTGGTGGGGGCAGGGGTGGGCCTGAGCCCTGAGAGGTGGTGCTCAGCAGTGCTTAGGAGAAGCGGGTCCACGAGAACCGTGCTGAAGCCTCGCGTGGGAGGACAGCAGAGAGGACCAGGCCCAGGAGGCTTGCAAGGGTGGAGGCGCGGCGCTCCCTGGGCCTGGACCAGAGTGGGCAGGCCATGAGAAGGACAGGCGGCATAGTGCCACAGACACAGTGATGGAGGCTCACACGACTGAGCGGCTACTGAGGCACTAGAAATGTTAGTGCTTTGTAGAGCTGTATAAAGATAGTCACAAAAAATTAAAAATAAAGTGTAACCTATATTGGGAAGTTGAAGAGAGAGAGTTAAGTTAGGAGAAAGGATAAGAGAAAAAGTTCCCTGAGGTTAGGCGAGATTAGATGCAATCTAACGTTTTTCATTAAGAAATAGAGGCTTCGCTGAAACCATGCAAGCTATTGGAAATACACACACACACTCAAGGGACATAGATCATACAGCTTACGGTAAACAAATAGTTTTTAAGTAGATAAACTAAGATGACAGAAGTAGAGAAAATATTTGCTGTATCAATAAATATAAATGAGTAAAACTCACCTGTTAACAGAGAAAAAAAAGGTCGTAAGATTAAAATTCAAAACTTACCAATATGGCACAGACAATAGATTGATCTAAACAAGGTGGCTTAGAAAGAGTAAGGAAAAAGGATGGTGGGAAAGACCACGTCACAAGAAAAAACAACAAAGCAGGGCTGGCCGGCCACTAAACGGTTAGAGCATGGTGCCCGTAACGCCAACGTCCAGCGTTCCATCCCTGTACAGGCCAGCTGCCGAAAAGAGAAAAGAAAAAAATCTGCAGTGAAGATGTAATTTTTTCCACAACAATATAAACTTAAAATATTTATTCCCCTCCGCCTCCCCTCAGCTGCTCTGCAACATCTTAGAATGTAAAAAATAATAATAAATAAATTTTAAAAAATAAAAATAAGATGTTTAAAGCAAAAACTGCAAAAAATACAAGGACAACTACAGCTAGCCTTCAAAGAAAAAAACCATTCTAATGCTATCTAAACTATCCCAGAGAATAGATA
>NW_007732518.1:130099-131773 GCF_000696425.1 Galeopterus variegatus | reverse complement strand
GAAAGATTGACCGATACAAGGAAATCCAGCACATAATAAATAGGTCATCGGGGAAAAGCTCTATGGTTAGCTCCTTAGACGTTAAAAACTTTTTATCTTGGGATAATTGTAGATTCACAGGCAGTTGTAGGAAATCATATGCAAAAGCCCCACATTCCTTGCTCAGTTTCCCCAGTGGTAACAGCCTGCAGCACTGTAGTATATCACCACAGCCAAGACACTGACATCCAAACAGTCAAGATAAAGAAACCTCCAGCATGAGAATCCCTCACACTGTCCCTTTATAACCACGCACACTTCCTACTTGCCATCCAGCCCTGGAACCCACCCGCCTGTGAGCACGCCATTCCTACAAACTTGCTATTTCAAGAATATTATGTAAATGTAGCCGTGCACCGCATAACTTTTGGAATAGGCTTTTTTTCACTGAGTGTAATTCTCTGAAGATTCGCCCTAGATGCTGTGTGTATCAATAGCTGGATCCTTTTTAGTGCTGAGCACTGCTCCGTGGTGTGGATGTAACACAGCTTATTTAATCCTTCACCCCTTCNAGTGCTGAGCACTGCTCCGTGGTGTGGATGTAACACAGCTTATTTAATCCTTCACCCCTTCGAGGACATGGGGATTGTTTCCAGTTTGGGGCTATTGTGAATAAAGCTGCTGTGAAGACTCACGAACAGTTTTTGTGTGAGTGTAAGTTTCATTTCTCTGAGATAAATGCCCAAGGCTGTGTGACGGTAGCACGTTTACTTTTACAAGAAAATGCCAGACTTTTCCAGAGTGACTGGACCATTTTACATTCCCACTGGTGATGTGCAAGGGATACAGTTTCTCCGCATCCTTGCTGGCATTCGCTGCTGTCACTTCTTTTTATTTCAGCCATGCTGATAGCAATATTTCACCATGTTTAAATTTGCATTTCCCTAATGGCTAATGATACTAAACATTTCTTAACGCATGTATGTGCCATCTTTAATGTCATTTTTTTGCTTATTTTTCTAATTGAATTTTTTGCTCTTTTATACTGTTTGAGTTTTAAGAGTTCTTTATGTAGTTTAGACACGGGTCTTTTTGTCAAATATGTGATGTTTATATATTTTCTCCCACTCAGTAGCTTTTTTTCATCCTCTTCACAGAGCAAGTTCTTAATTTCGATGGGATTTAATTTATCCAATTTTCCTTTTTTTGCTTTTGGTGTCAAGTCTAAGAACCCTTTGCCTATACTAGGTCCCAAAGATTTTCTCCTATTTTTTTTCCTAAAAGTGTTGTCGTTTTGCATTTCACATTTAGGTTCACGATCCAATTTGACCTGGTTTTTGTACAAAGTGTGAGGTTTAGGCTGAGGTTCATTTTGTCTGCCTGTGGACATTTCATTGCTCCAGCACCATTGTTGAAAAAACTACCCTTTTTCCTTCCAATTGCTTTTGTACCTTTATCAATAATCACTTGTAAGGTTTTTAATTACAAATGCAATTTCTTTAATGGTTTTAGGACTAATTAGGTTGTCTATTTCATCTCGGTTTAGGATGGTTACTTGTGGTTTTTGAAAAATTGGTGCAGGGCCGGCCCGGTGGCGCACTGCTACAGTGCACTGATTGGGAGGGCGGCGGCGCTCCCACCGAGGGTTCAGATCCCACATACAGACCGGCCGCTCACTGGCTGAGTGAGGTGCGG
>NW_007732518.1:126498-129503 GCF_000696425.1 Galeopterus variegatus | reverse complement strand
AAAAAAAAAAAGAAAGAAAAGAAAAATGGGTGCATTTCTGCTAAATTGTCAAATTTATGTCTGTAGGATCTGTGATGATATCCCCTGCGTCATTCCTGATATTGATGACTTGTGTCTTTTCTCTTTTTGTCAGTTTTGCTAGAGATTTATCAATTTTATTGATTTTTTTTCAAAATCCAGATATTTGTTTTATTGATTTTCTCGATGGCTTTTCTATTTACAATTTCATTGATTTCTGCTCCTATCAGTGTCTTTCTTCTAGCTGTTTTGGGTTTACTTTGCTCCTCTTTTTCTAGTTACTTCAGATAGAAATCTAGAGTATTGATTTGAGATTTTCTTTTTTTCTAGTGTAGGCATTTATAAATTTATAAAATTCTCTCTCAGCCACATCCCACAGGTTTGATGTGTTATATTTTCATTTTCATTTTGTTCTGTGTATTTTTTTTCTAATTTCCTCTGAGACTTCTTCTTTGACCCATGGATTATTTAGAAGTATCTTGTTTAAATTCTAAATATTTAGAGATTTTCCTGTTGCCTTACTGTATTAACATCTACTTTGATTTTTATTATAGTCAGAGAACATATTATGTATAATTTCAATTCTTTTAAACTTGTTGAAGTTTGTTTTATGGCCCAGGACATGGTCTATCTTGATTAATGTACCATAGCTGCTTGGAAAAAACAGGGTATAAGGTGTGTTCTGCTGCTGCTGGGTGGAGTGTTCTCCACGTGTCACGTAGGTACCACCGGTTGATTGTGGCGTTGAGTTTTTCTATGTCCATGTGGCTCTCTGTTTCATAGTTCTTTCAGTTGCTGAAAGTAGAGTATTAAAAGGCCCAACTATAGTTGTGGGTTTTCTATTTCTCCATTAAGCTCTAACAGTTTCGCATCATGTATTTTCAGTCTCTGTGTTTGGTGCACTTATTTAAGGTTTTTATATCTTCTTGGTGAATCAATCCTTTTGTCACTGTGGACTGTCTGTCTTTGTCTCTCTTAATTTCCTTTGATCTAAAGTCTGCTTTATCTGATATTAATAGAGCTACTTCTACATTTTTTTTAAAAAAGTAATGTTTGTATAATGTATCTTTCTAATCCCTTCTTGGCAAGTATGAATACTTCTTTGTGTTTTTCCTGTTTGGGGGATGCTCAGCTTATTAAATCTGTAAGTTTATGTTTTTCATCAGAGTTGGGATTTTTAGGATACTTTTTCAATCCAATTTTCTCTCTCTTCTCCTTCTGGAACTCCGATGACATGGATATCAGCTCTTCTGTTAACGTCACATAGACGTCTAAGACTATTCCTTTTTGTTGCTGTTATTCTATTTTCCCTCTGTTGTTAAGTCTGGATTAATTCAGCTGATCTATCCTCAAGGTCATTAATTTTATTCTTTGTCATTTCCACTCTACTATAGAGTCCATTCTGCAAGCTTTTTATTTCAGTTACTGTGTTGTTATTTCTGTAATTTCTTTTAGTTCTTTTTTGTAATTTGTATTTCTTTGCTGAGATTTTTAAAATATGTTTCAAGAGAATTTGTAGTTATTTGTTGAAGTATTTTTATGATTTCTGCCTTAAAATTCTTTTCAAATAATTCCACATCAGATTCATCTCATTGTTAATGTCTGTTGACCGCCTTTTCTCACTTAAGTTGTGATTTTCCTGGTTCTTGCTTCGACAAGTGACTTCCTGTTGCACTCTGGACTTCTGGAATATTACCCGATGAGTCTCTGGATTCTAGTTCATCTTCTTCTTGTAGCAGGCAGTCTCCTTGAGGAGGTGAAGTGTGAGGGCCAGGGGGGATGCGTGTTCAGCTTCCCGCTGGGCCCCAGTGGCAGAAGAGGAGCTGACTCACACTGCCACGTCGCAGACGTGCGGGATGGACATGCAGCTCCCCTCAGCCCCACTGACACCTCCCTGACTCCCACTGATTGCCCCTTAGTGCCTCAGATCGAGGGTTAAGGTCAGCTCCCCGCTGAGCCCAGCTGCCATCTGGGAGAGAGGGTGGTGGGCTGATCACACCGCTTTGTTGCTACAGGGTGGGGGTAAAAGCCCAGCTCCCACCAGGCCCCGCTGGCACCAAGGTGACAACCCCCCCACCACCTCACTCAGTCTTATTGCTGCTGGGTGGCGGTCAAGCCTCAGGTCCTCACTAGACCTTGCCAATACCAGGAGTCAGGGCAGGTGCATGGCTTACTAGCCCCAGCCCACACTGCCTTGTCCAGGCTGGACCCCAGGTTGGGGTGGAGGCTTAGCTGGCCACTGGACCCCACTAACGCTTCCCTGGGATGGAGTGGGAATTGGAGCACTGCCTGCTTCTGCTGGGCCAGGAATGGAAGACCAGCTCCCCGCTCAGGCCCCTGACACCACCAGGAGTCATGCCGCCTGGTTCCCCGAGGTGCGCTGGGCCGGGGATGGGACGGAAGACCAACTTCCCACTCAGCCCCACTGAAACCTGCGGGAGGGGGATGTGCAGGTTTTTGGTTGGTGTTTGGCTAGAGAGCGGCAGATATTGCCAAGAAGGTTACCTGCTATTAGGCTGCCCTTTTCTGGGGCCTTTGCTGGGGGAACGTAGGCCATTTGTGGAGCATTTTCTTTCCTGTGGCTCTTTTCAGTTCAGGGCTGGAGGCAACAGCGAACCCAGGGACTCCCTACAGTGCCAGCGGTCAGGTCCTGAGGTCCCTCACAGCCCACCTCCTCTTCCCACCCCTCAGAGTCTGTTTACACTTGTTTGTTGGGCATGGCCAGGGGGGGGTTAGTTATAAGAAGGAGAACTTGGGAAGATGGAGCTGCTTGATCTAGGAAAATAGGAAGTCTCTGCTCTGCGGATCTTGAAAGTCCCTTTACAAAATTCAATGTCCATCCTTGTTTCAGAAACTTAATATCCCGATTAGTGTAATAGCAATAAAAAGGAAGGTTGGATAATTCCTCGGCAGTATCAAAATGTTTGTCTCAAATCAAAATCAGAATCGTTCTTTTTTTTTTTTTTTTTTTTCCTTTTTTTTTTTTT
>NW_007732518.1:124901-126283 GCF_000696425.1 Galeopterus variegatus | reverse complement strand
CTGAAACCTGCGGGAGGGGGATGTGCAGGTTTTTGGTTGGTGTTTGGCTAGAGAGCGGCAGGTATTGCCAAGAAGGTTACCTGCTATTAGGCTGCCCTTTTCTGGGGACTTTGCTGGGGGAACGTAGGCCGTTTGTGGAGCATTTTCTTGCCTGTGGCTCTTTTCAGTTCAGGGCTGGAGGCAACAGCGAACCCAGGGACTCCCTACAGTACCAGCGGTCAGGTCCTGAGGTCCCTCACAGCCCACCTCCTCTTCCCACCCCTCAGAGTCTGTTTACACTTGTTTGTTGGGCATGGCCAGGGGTTTTTAGTTATAAGAAGGAGAACTTGGGAAGATGGAGCTGCTTGATCTAGGAAAATAGGAAGTCTCTGCTCTGCGGATCTTGAAAGTCCCTTTACAAAATTCGATGTCCATCCTTGTTTCAGAAACTTAATATTAGTGTAATAGCAATAAAAAGGAAGGTTGGATAATTCCTCGGCAGTATCAAAATGTTTGTCTCAAATCAAAATCAGAATCATTCTTAATAGTAAAACAAAATAATCACCCTCCTTAAAGTTAGAGCAAGCAAGGATACCCAAAGCAGCACCGTCACCTGACATTTTCTAGAATTGCTGATCAATGCAAAAAAAAAAAAGGAACTAAATAAGAAGAAAGGAAGAGGCATCTCATTATTTGCTTATGAAATGTAAATATGGCTAAAAATGTAATTAAAAATGGTCAGAAATTTAAGAAACTTAACATAAAGTCTGGTCAAAAGATAATATACCAAATTCTTTTACAAGTAATGCTATGCTCTGAATGTTTATGTCCCCCCAAAATTTATACAGTGAAATCCTAACCTCCAATGATTAGGAGATGATTAGGTTGGAGCGAGCAGGACTGGAGCCATGTTGACACCTAAAACCCCTGAGCTGCAGGAAAATTTAAAAGACAGCTTTTCTCTTAGCATGCAGTTCTCTGAGTTCCCTCTTTTCCACGGTTATTTCACATCTTGAGCCTTGGTTATGGGGAAAGATGACATTATTTATACAAATGTAAAGTCACTTTCCAGTCAGCCTAGAGCTGCAGACTTACTACAAAACATGGACTCCCCAGACCCTGAGAAGACAAGGAAGACACCAGCAAAGCTGCGTAATCCCGCCCCTCCAGCAGGGCCCCGAGACAGCACCAGGGACGGGAACAGAAACCAGGGGCAGCCTCGGCGAGACTGTGCGCCCGGCTCCCGGCACGCAGCCCCCACAGCTCGCATCCCCTGCCTCCTGCTTCTCGTTCCCCACATTCCACTCCCTCAGTCTCTCTTTAAAAACCCCTCAGCAAATCCGAGTCCTTGAGGTGGCTTTAGTCCGTCCGTTCTCCTTTGGGTTTACCGGAGAGATGGGTTA
>NW_007732518.1:123497-124577 GCF_000696425.1 Galeopterus variegatus | reverse complement strand
GAGTCCTTGAGGTGGCTTTAGTCCGTCCGTTCTCCTTTGGGTTTACCGGAGAGATGGGTTAGCCTCACCTCTCCCCTCAGGTCATCGGTGTTCCCGAATAAAAGCTGACGTCCTACTCCACCAACACTTGGATTTTGAATAGTTCGGTTTCTGTTTGGGGCAGGCAGCCGGACTTGGCTTGGGTAACAAGATTTCGGTGCACCTAAGCCAGGAGCGGGATAGCCCGGGTTCTGTAACAGATTGTGGTGAGTCAAGCCAGGGTACTTGTAGGGGACAGACAGCCGGACTTGGGCTTGGGCAACAATTAGGGCATGAAAGCACAGCCCTCATGAAGGGCATTAATGCCCTTATCAAAGAGGCCTGAGAGAGACCTCACCCCCCCACGTGAGGGCACAGCTGGCAGGAGCTCACGGAGAGGAGCGGCCCTCACCAGGCACTGGCTCTGCCACCGCCTTGACCTCGGACTTCCCGGGCTTCAGAACTGTGAGAAATTGTTGTTTATCAGCCACCCAGTATATGACATTTTGTTATAGTGCCTGAACTGAGACAAATAACCTGTTAGAAAAATGTGAAGAAAGAAAACACACACACAAAATTAAAACACTTAAGAATAAATTTTAAAAGAAATTTGCAAAACTTATTAAAAGTTTAATATCCTACTGAAGTACAGAAAAGAAGATGTGAATATATGGCAAGATCTATCTAAATCTTGGACAAGTACTCAATTTTTGGAAGAATTGCCAAAATAACAGGAGGAATTTGACAAGCTAATTCAGGAGCAAAATAAATGCAGAATTGCAGTTTTGGAAAGTCATAAAATGAAAAATAATAAAGAATTAATTGTCATGGGCTGGAAACTGCCCTCTCATCACAACACAGTAACAGAAACTGGGTTTATCCTTCCATAATGGGGTAACAGGAGCTGGGCTTATCTTTCCCTCAGTGGAGTAACTGGGACTGGATTTTTCCTTCTTACAATGTGGTAACAGAAACTGAATTTATTTTTCCCTCAGTGGAGTACCAGGAACTGGGTGTATTCTTCCCACAGTGGGGTAACGGGAACTGGGTTTATCCTTCCAC
>NW_007732518.1:118851-122140 GCF_000696425.1 Galeopterus variegatus | reverse complement strand
TTGCAAATACTGGGAGTAGCCCAAAGGCCTTCAAAACGTGAATGCCCGTCCATACAGTGGAACACTACTCAGCAGTGAAAAGGAACAAACCGTGGATATGCACAACTTGGGTGGATCTCGGAGGCGCAGTGAGTGGAAGAAGCCAGTCTCAAAGGCTGCACACGGTGTGATTCCATTTATACACCATTCTCAAAAATCGAAACAGCACTGCAGGACAGCAGATCAGTGGTTGCTGGGGTAGGGGTGGGGGAAGGGTGTGACCATAAAGAAATAACACGGGGGAATCTTGGAACTGTTGTGATATAACTAATCATGTTCTCATCTTCACAGAATGAAAGGAAAAGAAGATAATTGTTACTTTGCAATAGTTTTTAAAATTTAAATTTTTAAAAATAAACGTACATACTGTATTTCTGTTCATAGACATTTCTAGAAAATTATAACCTACAATGTGAGACAGCAGATCCGTCATTGCCTATGGATGGGGCATGGGGAGGAGGGCAGCCAGGGGCAGGACAGAGGGGTCTCCAGGGGTGACAGAAAAGATCGGGTGACAGATATGCTCGTGACTTTGACTATAGCAAAGGCTTCCCCTATGCATAGACACGTGTGTGTCACGTGTATCAAACTGAATGTTAAATATGTGCACTTCGTTGTGTGTCAGTTGTCCCGATATAGTGCCCGGGCGGCAGAGCCCGGGGATCTCACTGACCCATGGCCTAGAGGATGGAAGTCAGGTTCTGGTTCTGCCGCATGACAGCAGCGGGGGACAAGCACCTGCCCAGCGCTGACCAGCCACCCTCGGTGGGAGCTGCACGACAGCTGCGCAGGTGCCTGAGGACAACACTGCCTCCTCCCAGGTCCGCCCTGCCCTGCCTTCCTCTGCAGTGTGTGCATGCCCCCCACACACACCCCGTACATGCACGCCCTGCACCCCACACACACCCCACACACCTCGTACGTGCACACACTGTACCCCACACATACCCCCCACACCCTTTATGTTTATATCCTGCACCCCACACACACCCCACACACCCTGTATGTGCACACACTGCACCCCCCACACACCCCATATGTGCACACCCTGCACCCCACACACCTCACACACCCCATACGTGCACACAATGCACCCCACGCACACATCTCACACGGTGGGGGAGTCATCCCACAGCCCCTCGGACAGCCTCCTCTTCCTGTACCCCACACAGCCCCCTTCGCTGTTGTCCCTCAGTGGCCAGATGGCCTCACTCTTCCCTTAAATACAATGGCTCCCCATTTCTTCAGAACAAGGTCCACAAAACCCGTGACTAGAGGAAGCGCACCCTTTGCTCGAGGACGTGCGCCAAGGCCTCAGGCCCAACAGCAGCGGCCGCCTGGGGGATGCACAGCGTTTCCATAACCCGACGAAGTGGAGACAGTGGCCATGAGCAAGGCTGTGCAGGGGCAGGGCGATGACAGCAACAGGAGGAGGGGAGGGGACCCCTGACCATGGTCCAGGCAGGTGGACAGCAGAGGTGGGCAGAGGGTCGTGCCTGTGCAGGTCGGACAGTCCAGGCCCCCGTGTGCCGTGGAATCCCCAGATCATTCTGCCGTCCAGCTCCACGCAGCATTTCCAGGTATCCCGATGACTATTTCAACAAAAAATAGATTATTATTTTACTTTGCCAACCTGGTTCTGGCTAGGGAGGGTCTGCAATGCTTGTTTTAATCTGCACACGTTGAACACGGGAGGTGGGAGCGCTGCCTTCCCCAGCTGACTCTTCCCTGGGGGGTGATCAACCTCAAGGATGTTTACTGCAGGGAACTACAACATCTCCTAGCTGCGGTAATTTGAAGGATGGGCGTGTGTTAGATTAAAAATCTGTCTGCGTTTGCTATTACCCTCCCTAAACACGGGACGGTCCTATATGGAGGATCTCAGATTTAGTATAATTAACTTTGAAGGGCTCGAACCTGTCGGGATGTGTAATTTCTCTGCAGAACATGTGGGAGCTGTTATGCAGCCCATGGTATCATTAACATAATTACCGTCAGCACTCCACGTTGCAAGCTCTTCTTCTAGCTGAAGTTGCATACAGAGCCCTCCTCTGCCTGCTGATCACATGGCTTCACTCTGTTCCTCAGACACCAGCTTCCTATTTCCTGCAGAACAGAGTACACTCCCCTCAGGACAGGTCCACGGCCCCTGGCATCTCAGGCCATTCCACCCTCCGGGCCCCCACGCCACAGCCACCAAAGCAGACTCTTGCACGGAAGGTACAGTGCAGAATCCCACCTGCCCCTCCTCGCAAGAAAGCGCTTCCCTTCCCACGCTCCCTCCGTGCTGCTCCTCACCAAAGAGTTCAAATGCCCCTCACCTCCAAGAGGCCCTCCCAGACTCCCGTCCTGTGGTTCACACAGGGGTTGGGGGGCTGAGGGGCAGCACTGGCCTCCCCCACCCCTTTACCCCTGAGGGTCTTAGGAAACAATCAAGGTGCTGGGAGTTTCAGGACTGAGAAGAGCTCAGTTAAAGTTCAAGGTGGAAGCACGTAGGGTTGGGTGGTCCATCTCCAGGAAGGGAATTAGCTCCACGGGCACTGGAGGGCCGGGCCTCTTCTGTCTCTGCTCTGGCTCATGGTCAGTTCTTGGACACTAGCACCTGCCACCGTCACACCAGAGACTATTCCTGACACACACTCCATGCTCCAGGGGCATGTCAGAAACTGGTTAGATGAATGCTTCTGCAAGAAGATATGCAAAGATAAAGCTGGACATCTATTTGCCAGGTGCTGTGCTGTGCATCAAGCTTACATTAGCCATTGCTGTGGATGGAGAATGAAAAACAGTTTGATACTTGCCTTTTTGGGCATTTTACTGTCAAATCAGTCCTTCTCTAGTTCATAGTTTTAGGGGTTCCTCATGAGCAAAAAACCAAAATTTTTAAAAAGCTACTTTTTTATTACTGTTGAGGATCTCTGGGAGTGTCGGGTCAATAACGTTTATAAGGTCAATGACAAGAAATGGAAGTGTGTTAGCCCATTTCTATTGCTTATAACTAAATACACAGAACTGGGTAATATATAAAGAAAACAAAATTTATTGCTTACAGTTTCAGAGGCTGGGAAGTCCAAGGTCCAGGGAACACACCTGGTGAAGGCTTTCTTTGGTGGTGACTTCAGTGACAGCAGGGTATCACATTGTGAAAATGGTGGAGCACAGAGAGAGACCGACTGTCCTCTCTCTTCTTCTAAAGCCCCCAGAACCACGCCCCTGAGCACCATTTTTAATCCATTCACTCGGGCACGGT